>NW_007247274.1:327502-455002 GCF_000164805.1 Carlito syrichta | reverse complement strand
CTAAGAGAGCCCAGGCTGTGTCATCTCTATATGGAGTCCTTTAATCCATATTTGACTCTTAACACCATATTTGGCTCCTAATATTTGCAAATGTTTATCCAGTATGTTTTGATGCCCCCTTCAATCATGAGACAGTGCAGCCTCTCCCTCCAAGGCTGAACCGTGAAATGTCCTGCCCCCAGGAAGGAAAGATTGAAAGATTGGGTAGTGCCTGAACAGAGAGACCATAGACCTCAAAACTGGACTCTAACCTCTCATTCCCAAGTGTTCATTGACGAGATCCCATTTTGTATTCAAATTTCCCCTGGGCGGTTAGGCACAGAACTTTTAGAGATGATTTCCATGTGCTCAATTTTACCAGTGAGAACACTGAGATCCCCTGGGGCGAATGACATACTCAGGGGAAGCTGATAACAGAGCTAGAGCCTGACCCCCAGGGCTGTTGTCAGAACTCCACTTTCTGAACTGTACATTCTGAACTCCCCAAGTATCTTTTTTGATACTCAAGGAAGCATCCAAGTTTTCACTTGCGTTTAGGTTTTATTTTAATACACTTTTATGGTCAAGGAAATAGTTTGCCTTCACAAAATCCATAGTTCATCACGGCTGAGGCGTTTCTCTTTAGAACAAAGGCGAAGAAGTTTCAGAGCATGGCTGTGAATGTTTTCATGTGTTGGCAGGAGATAGTCGAAGTGGCCCATTTGAAGTGTTTAAGATCAGAACGTGCTTTGAATGGTGATGACTCCAGCTTCCGTTCTAATCTCAAAAATTATTCAATCCTGTCCTTGAGGTGCCAACACATGAAAGCAAACATTTTTTATCTGTGATTCAACGAGTATGTAGGATGACTTATAATCCTCTGATTGGGTCTGTGTGTGAACTCTGAGCCCAGGAGGGCATTTCATGCCTTTCCTGTGTCATCACACCTGTTCTGTGACTTGACCTATTGACACAGTCACCATTTGGTGTCAACATTTGCAGACTGGACAGTCTCCCTCTGCTAAAAGGTTTTACTTGTGGGGACTAAAACGTCTGTTAGTTTACTCAAGGATAAACAGATCCTCGTGCAAAACTCAAATTATTCTGGAAGCAAATGAGAGTCCACACGGTCCAGGAGAGAGATTCAGCAGTGGCTGGAAGTTGGATCATGGTGTGTTGGAGCCTGGGGCTGTCCCTGACCTGGTGAGGGTGCCAATGCATGTCATGGCCCTTTTATTCCACTATGTATCTGTTTCTTCATGATGTCAAGTGATAGCCTTCCCCTGAAGCCTGGGTCAGCTACCAACAAGGGGAGAAGGACTGCCCCCCACCCACGCGCTTTTTATTGTTGTTACCTCTGAATCTTTTCTATGACACAGAAATCCTTTGAGGGTTTCTTTTTTCTTGAGAAGTTAGCATTACTTCTCCCAAAGACTTAAGACCCCTGACAAGTCTCTGAGGCTTTTGAAAGAGGTAGAGGCACATGTTAGAGAATAATCTGGAACCACGTGGCTGTGGGCATTCTGGTCATTGAGGTGTCCATCCTATAAGCCATGGAGAAGAGGATCCCATGATGACAAAGAGCCCTGGCCCCCACCCTGCCAGTCAATGGGGAGGGAGGCCTGGAAGGTGCATGTTAATTTGTGCAAAATGAAGCTAATTCAAACATGTTCCCTTTTAAGAATATTTTTCTCCAATTAAACAATTCGTGGCCTGTGTTAAAAACAGAGGAAATTATAAAGGAGAAATGAAAATGAGCCCAGATTGCAATACTTAAAGCTGGGAAGATTTTAATGATATTAGCAAATGACTTCTGAGAAATTTTTCCAATCATATCACCATTGCAGGAGTATGAATGCCAACTTCACTGTCTCAAAACCAGCACTCACTATTAAAATGGAAAAAATGTCATTTTCATTAATGAGAACTGGCAGGAAAAGCATTGCTTTAAATAAGTTGTTTTATCAATAGGATTATTAAAAATTTGAATATTTCTTCAACAATAAATGGTTTGTTTACCTTTTTGACTATTTTTGTGATGTTTATGTATTCTTATTGATTTGTAAGGCCACTTCATATGTTTTGTACATTACATTTGTATGTCATTGTTATTACAAATATTTTCCCTTATTGTTAGCTTTTTAAAAATAATTCTCTTTTTCTACTGGTTTACTGAGCTATAATTAATGTGCAATAAGTTAATAGATTAAAGTGTACAATTTTTGAAGAGTTTTGACATAGGTATATAGTCATTAGACTATCGCCAAATCATAAAAATGAACATATGTTTCCTTCTGCACCTTTGTAATCCCTTCCTCACATCCCTCACCATCTACAGTAACCACTGATCTGATTTGTCTCTAACAGATTTTAGGCAGTTGGTCCTACCTAAATTTTTTAGTGAGTGGATTAATACAATATGTACTTCTTTTATCTGACTTTTTAAATTCAGCATACTTATTCCAAAATTCACCCAGGTTGTAGCATGTATCAACATTTCACTTTTTATTGAGGATTATTTTATCGTACTATTGTATAAAATACTTTTTTTCATCTGTTTACCCATTGATGGAAATTTGTTTTACCAAATTTGGGATATTACAAATAAACCTGCTATGAGCATTCCTGTTCAAGTCTATGTGTGAATACGTGCTTTCATTTTTTTTTAAAGTAAATACCTAAGTATGGAATGACTGAGTTGTGTGGTGAGTATACATTTAATTTTTTTTTTTTGAGTTGGAGTCTCACTCTGTCACCCAGACTGGAGTGCAGTGGCCACTCCCGGCCACCGCAGCCTCGACCTACTGGGCTCCGGCGATCCTTCAGCCTCAGCCTTCTGAGTAGCCGGAATTACAGGCGTGCGCTACCACGCCCGGCTGATTTTTTGATTTTATTGTAGAGATGAGGTTTCGCCTGCCCAGGCGGGTCTCGAACCCGCGGGCTCAGGCAATCCACTCACCTCAGCCTCCCAAAGGCACGGGATTACAGGCTGAGCCACTGAGCCCGACACATTTAATTTTTAAAGAAACTACTAGACTCTTTTCCAAAGTGATTATAACATTTTACATTCCCATCTACAGTGTAGGAGAGTTTGCACGTCATCCCCGACAGTTGATATGATTAGTTTATCGAATTTTAACAACTTGAATGGGTGTGTAGTGGTATCTTAATGTGGTATCTTAATGTGGTTTTACTTTGCTTTTTCCGAATAAGTACTTTGCTTTTTCCAAGCATCTTTTAATGTGTTTATTTGCCATTCTTCTATCTTTTTTTGGTGAAGCACCTGTTAAAATCATTTGTCCATTTTTTGTTTAGGTTGTTTGTCTTAGTGTTGAATTTTGAGAGTTCCCTATCTACTTTAGTTAAAATCCCTTTGTTAAATATACATTCTGCAAATATTTTCTCCCAGTCCATGACTTGCCTATTAGTATGGAATATATTTTTTGAGGATTGTAACTTTTAAATTTTTTGTAGTAAATTTATTTGATTTCTTTTTTATTGTCTGTGTTCTTTGTGTCCTATTTAGAAATCTTTTCCAAACCCAAGGTCACTACGATTTTCATCTATGTTTTATTCTAAAAATGTTACAGAATATGATCCATTTGGGGTTAATTTTTGTATACAGCATGAGGCAATGATCAAGTTTATTTATTTTTGCATATGAATGTCCAACATTTCTGGTACCATATGTTGAAAAGATGTCGTTTCTCCTTTGAATTATATTTTAGTTTTCTAGGGCTGCTGTAACAAATTACCACAAACCAGGGGACTTTAAACAATAGAAAGTTATTCTCTTGCCCTCTGGAAGTTGTTGGCAGGGCCGTGCTCCTCAAAGACTCTAGGTTTGAATCCTTCCTTTCCTGTCCCTGTCTTCTGGCGATCATTGGCACTCCTTAACACTCCTTGGCTTGTGGGCACGTCACTGCAGTTTCTGCTTCTTCCTTCACATGGAAGTCTTTCCTCTGTGTGTATGTCTCTGTTTTCTCTCATAAGATCAACAGCGACTGCGTTTGGCCCTAACCAATCTGGTTTGACCTCATCTTAACTAATCATATCTGAAAAGATCCTATTTTCAAATAAGGTCATATTCTGAGGTACCAAGTAGACATGGATTTTGAGGGGATAACACTCAACCCAGTACAAATTACTTGAGCACTTTTGCTAAAAATCAGTTAACTGTAATGTAACTTATGCTCTGTGATTTGTTCATTGCTTTTACACTTCAAAAGTCCTTGTTCATACTGAGCTCAGTTTAAATATTAACCTCTGCTTTATTCCTGTTTGCTAATTAACTTTTAAAAATCTAGAGTAAATTTTGAAGTAAGGCACATGGCTACACGGTATATTTTTTCTAAATAACTAATATTCTGTTTTTCTCCTAGTGCCTAGTATTTATAATTTCTCTAAAGCTACATGAAGAATTTTGACGTATGTATATAGTCATTAGACCATCACCAAATCAAAATAATGAACATATCCCTTGCTCCCCAAAGTTTCCTTTCGCCCCTTCGTAATCCCTCCCTAATTATAAATTGTTATAATTTTAATAAATTAAAATTTATAAACTTTATAAATTATAATTTTACTTAAATGCATATGTATGACTGCATATATTTGTTAAATAGCCATCATCTATTTGTGAAATAATTTATGTCTTGCCCTTTGTGTTTCTTTTTGAAACATAATAATAAATTCTTATAAGCATATATATTCGGGCCAATTCAATTTCATTCTATTGCTATTATTGAGATTTGTACCTATGCTATGCTCTTATATTAATTATATTATATTATAATGTTATAATTAGCTTTAATAGTAATTGAGAAAAAAACTCCCACCACTTTGATTTTTATTCTGCTTATTTTATTCTCCAAGATGAACTTTAAAATAATTAGTACAAAATTATTACAGTCCATTGTAATTTCTAGTGGAATAGCTTTGCACACCAGTGTATGATTTGGGGGAGAACTGTCACTTTTTCAATTATAGTCTTGCCATAGAGACGTTTGTATAGATCTTATTTTATGGAAGTCTTTTATTTCCTTCATTAAAGCTTGTAGTTTTCATTATCTGGGTTTCTGTTGCACATTTCTTATTAGCAATATACTCCTAGATATTTTCTACTTATTGCCTTCCATTATAAATCCTTCTTCTTTCTATTACATTTTTAAAATCAGTTTCTAATGATAGAAATGCAAATGCTTTTGGTGTATTTATCTTTTACCTAGTCACTTACTAAAATCACTTATTCTGTAATTTTAAAATTGCTTTGATCTCTTTTTGGCATCCAAAATTTAAGCTCTCCTTTTTGTTTTGTTTGTTTTTTTCTTCTAACCCCTTTGCCGTTTTGTTTTCTGGTGGCTGGACTAATCTCCTTTCAAGATCTGCACATTTGGGGCAGATTGATGTTTTCGGATCATAATTTGGTTCCCAGTGTCTGGCAAGTGCCACGGTGCTGATTTCATTTTCTCCTGCTCTCCCTGCTTTGGTCTCTGAAACTCTGAACATCATGATTCATGAAAATACACAACTCCAAGTTTACAGTGCTACCAGGACTCTTGTGATGTTCCCCCCTACAGTTTGCCCCGTTTGGAGACCGTATTTTGTATACAATGTCTCCTTTCCAGTCCACGCCTGATTTGTTTTCCTGAGAACTGTTCTGTCCAACCACACAGAGGAGAGCTGTTGTGGGTGGCACCATGACTACCCTAGTAGGCACAAATTAGGCTTCCAGCTTGGTGCAGATTTATAAACAGAGAAAGCAAGCACTAGAAGTGGTTCTTCCTCCCACTTTTTAGGAGGATGGTTTAGTTCATATGCTAACATTCTCCATCTTTTCTGCAAGTAACAGAAACTTGCTCCTAGGTTTTAGCAACAAATGGATGGTCACTTTGATTTTGAGATGGTTGCACATTCTTAAGTTTTTTCTCCTACTTCATAGGCATTTCAGTGGAAATCTAGTGGTTTGCAAGCCAGATGCCATTCTTCACAGAAAGTTAAGCAGTTTGGAGGTGAATGAAGTAAGAATTTGAGAATTAGGGCTTCTAGTTTGGGATTCTCCATCAAGGTTCTGGGGCCTTCATGAAAAGAGGGGTCTTTCTTGAATGTACAAACTCTTCCCTCATGACTGCCTCACCTGCCCTTCCCCTTAAGACCCAGGCTATTATGATAATTTAATTAATGAGAAGTAATACAAGTCACAAAGCATGTCTTTAATGCATATCAGGCACTTTTCCTGTCTTAAGATTAAGAAGGTGTCAAGAACCCCCACATTCTAAAGAAGGGCGCTAGACATATCCACAGGAAAACAGGTGGCCAAAACTGATCCTTCCAACCGTAGCAGGCTCCTACTTCAAACCTGCATACCAGAAAAAGAGGCACTGAGATGGCAAGGAAGAGTCAAGATGCCTTTGGAGGGAATTTTCAGGTTGTCCTGTAATTTTCCATCTGAGGATGTCCAAGGAAAGGGCATTTCAGAAGAATTACTTGTAGAGAGTAGGGTTACTCTTTCGGAGGAGAAACTGATGTACCACCCTCATTAGATACAGCTGAAGAAACCTAAATGCTCACTTCACGATATGTACTGGTGAATTTCTAGAAGAAATTGATCTTGGTTCCCTGGAATTGAAGTACAAGGAAGGTCCTGAGATGTTCCGCGGACTTTTGCCTTGAAGAAGGTCCAGGAGTAAAATGCTGATTGGAGCGCAATGAAGAACTGACGGTGGGGAGGAGTGGCCCGCACTTCCAGAGTTTAGTGGCCAAAACATAGCATTTTCTTTTGGGCCAGTGAGTGTCACAGAAACCAACAGAGGAACCTAGTGTTAGGTGAATCATGAGAGGTCAGTGAGAAAGACCATTTCCCGAGGAAGAGACCTGCAAGCTAGAGGTGTCTGAGAGGGTCTCCCTCCCATGAGAGAGAGGGAGTTGGCATTTGAGCAACTGTTCCACAGAGGACACGTAAATCACATGACAACATTGCCAGCCAGGTAAGATTCTTGATCACTCACCCAGCCTCCCCACCTACACTCCACTCCATTCTTGATCCTGGAGGAGCCAGAGGTAAGACAATGAAAAGAAGAGCAAGACAAAGAAAGGGTGAAACAGACCCTGTTCTCTTTCCCTCATCACTACCCCTGCTACGCTCTACTGCAGGTCTGGAAAACAATGTGTTTATCCTGAGTTGGGGAAGGGGATTTTTTTGTTTGTTTGTTTTGAGGTTTGGGGGGGATTGTTTTTTTGTTTGTTTTTTGGTAGAGACAGGGTCTCAATATGTTACCCAGGCTGGCCTTGAACTCCTGGCCTCAAGTGATGCTCTGGCCTCAGCTTCCCAAAGTGCTGGTATTAGAGGCTCAGTGAAGGGCTACCATGCCCAGCCATGATTTTAGTTGAAATGTTTGTTTCTATTGGAGCTGAACTGTTGGATGCTTCATGATGAGGTTATACTGATTCCAGAAATGATTGGTAAAGCTATTGGATCTGTCCAAAGCTGGGGAAAGAATTAGAAGTTATTCAAAGGCAGAGGTTTGGGGTTTTTTTCTTTTTCTTTTTTTAAGTTGGCTTCTCATTTTGCATCCCATAAAATCAGTCTACTTACCATACAAATTAGACTTGCACAAAAAAATCTATATGAAAAGATGGTCATGTTGGAATTCTTTGCCAAACTGCTGGTAAACTGTTGGGTTAAAGCCAGGTTTCTTAAACTCGTAGGAGAGATGTTCACTATTTATCTTGAGGGTTTCTTGCTGTCATGTTCTGCAGGAATGATTAATAATGATGCCAACCCAGTTTCTTAGTCTTCAGCGGTGCTAACCTTGACCAGAGCATGGACAAAAACAAAGAACAGATCTTAACATAAGCAAAGTCTCAGATCTAATGAAAGAAAATATACCTGCATCTTTTAGAGATGAATACATATTTTCTCAGTCAATAAATGTTGCCAAAGGAATCTATTTTACTGAGAGCTATTCAGATATATTTATTTTTAACACAAATTATATATAGTAAAAGATAACTTATTGTATAAAGTAGAAATCCCTGAGTCTGCACTGATGTGAATGAATGAATGAATGAATGGAGGAGTAGGGAAAGCTCTTCCTTAAATGTAGTATAATACTCACTGACAAAAGTAGAATGAGTGATGGAATTAGAAAACCGCCATTTGCCAACCAGCATAACAATAATTGGTTTTAACAGAGTGGATCAAATTTTGAGAAATAAAAGGAGATTTACATAGTATCAAAGTTTATCCCCTTAAGGTACTTTTTGTTGAAAAGGGTAAAAAAGTGACGTTACAATAGAGATATATGGTGCTATCACCTTAACCAATGATCAAGGTTATGCCAAGGGGTTATGCCAAGGAGCATTCTAATTATGAGGAATCTAATTATGAGGAAACACTGGGAAGGCCCAAACTGAGAAATATTCTCCAAAAATACATGGCCTGTGCTATTCAAAAATATCAGTATCATAAAATTCAAAAAGAAAAAAGACACAAGAACTGTTACAGATTAAAGAGACATAACATCTGAATGTAGCACGTGACTTTGGATTTTCTTTTGCTTTAAAGAATATTATTAGGACAACTGACAAAAATCTCAGTAAGATCTCAGATTGATAATATTGTTTCAGTGTTCATCTCGTGATTTTGATTATTTCCAGTGGTTATATAAGAAAATTTCTTGTTTTTTGGAAAGACACTCCAGAGTTTTTATGAATGAAATTTTCTTTAAATTGTTCTGAAAATAAAATAGGAGAGAAAAAGAGAAAGAGAAGGCTGAAGCTAATATAATAAAATGTTAACATTTGAGGATAGAATATGGGCATTGTTAATTCTTTTTCTCTTTTTGAAACTTTTCTATAAATCTGAAGTTTGTTCAAATAAAATATAAGCAAATACTATTTTTAAAATAAAAAATACAAAGTATGGTACTGGTACTTCCTTTTTATTATCATGTTTTAATAATCATCATCATAAGTATATATAGAATTTATTCTTTGCCAAGTACTGTTTTAAATTGTGTGTGTGTGTGTGTGATATTTGATTCATTTAATCTTCATTCTATAATCTTAGCTATATTATTTCCATTTTTAGACCAAAAAACGAAGAGACAGAGAGGCTAAGTAATTTGCTCTAGTTCCATGCTAGTTGGTGGTAGAGCTGGGATTTGATCTCTCAGGAACCCGAATCCAGAGTCCATGTAAGAACTGAGTGAATGAAGTAAACTTCTTGGTTTAAAACTCCTTGATACTACCTGGAACCCCTTCTTGAAAGTTTTTTTATTTGGATTCCATATTAGTTATCTAGCTCTGCATAACATATTACCCCAACCCTTAGTGGCTTGAAACAACAGACATGTAGAATCTCACGGTTTCTGGGGCTGGGAACCTGGGTGCAGCTTCTCTGGATGCCTCTGGTTCAAAATCTTTCATGAAGTTGCAGTAAAGTGGTTGGCTGGGGTTGTGATCTCATCTGAAAGCTCAACTGGGGGATATTTGCTTCCAAGATTACTCACGTGGTTGTTGGTAGGCCTAGGTCCCTCCCCACATGGGCTTCCCACAGACCTGCCTCGTAACATAGCAACTAGCTTCTTCTGGGTTAGCAAAGCAAGAAAGAGTGAGAGAGAGAACACGCCTAAGACAAGATCTACAATCTTTTTATAATCAAATCTCACAAGTGGTATTCCATCACGTTTGCTGTGTTCTAGTCACTAGAAACAAATCAATAAGTTCACCCTACTCTAAAAGAGGAGAAATTACACTCATGAGTAAATACCAGGGAGTGAGGATCATGGGAAGACACCTTAGAGGCTGCCTGCTGCACTTTTGGTGTGCCCACTTTGGTCTGTTCTCTTTGAGAACTATGATCTCTTGAAAGAGGCCAGTTTTTGAATGCAGCTAAAACCATCTGACTCTAGGGTATGGAATGCTAACTTTCTGAGAGACAGCTTTGCTTCTTCCTGGCAATGAACACAAACTGGCCTCATACTACCTTTCTCAGTCCAATACTGTTAGCCCTGTAGGTACTGGACATTATGCCCAGAGACCAGCAAGAGACCGGCTGTGACTTCTGGGCCTTCCCCTGAGAGAGCCCATTTCCTTTCTGCTCCCTCTGCCCATGTCTTCATTAGCACACCCACACTGGACTCCCAGACTCCCTGAGGGTAGGGAATGTGTCATTTTTGCTAAATCTGTTACTTCCCAGCTAGCTCGTCCCTGAAGCCAGGAACTGGGTTAAACGAGAACTAGCTAATTCCCTAGGAGAACATACTTGATTTTTGGCTGAGCAGAGGGTCTGACATATGGCCAAGTGGTTTACACACTTTGTCGATTCTGTTAGACAGGCTATTATACCTGGACAGTCGTAATAGAGAGACCAAACAGATTACAGGCTTGATAACAACCCAGGATTACAACCTTAATCTTTTCCCCTTAATTGGAAAATGCTTTTACAGGGCAACACCTTTGTGAAAAGTAGAGTAGGCAACAGCTCATAAAACAAGACATGATTCTCACCAGGTCTTTTTCCTGCCATTCTTTGCTTCCTCTTTCTTTGCCCCCAAATTCTCACTATAGGAACTATTCTTTGGAATTAGCTTTTTTTTTTTCTTTTTGAGGATGGGGGCCCAGAAAAGTAAAATAAGAAAATAATCTTATTTAATTTTATCAACCAGAGATTAAATAAATTAAATATGGTATTGTGCTTCCCACTGGTCTTTTTGACACATGTTTACACTTTTTAGAAAATAAAATAAAAGTAGAATCATATTACACCCACCCTCATTTTCTTCTACTTACGGTTTCATGAATGTTAACCACAGCTGCTTAGAATTCGATTGTGTGTGTATAGCTTAGTTTGACACACCCTTCACTGTGGGCTTTTAGTTTGTTTTCGAGTTTTTGCCCTTAAAAATAATGCTTTAAAAAATACTATCATAGCCAGGCTCGGTGGCTCAGCCTGTAATCCCACGCCTTTGGGAGGTTGAGGTGAGTGGATTGCCTAAGCCCACAGGTTCAAGACCCACCTGGGCAACTTGGTGAGACCTCATCTCTACAATAAATAAAAAAAAAAAATCAGCCGGATGTGGTAGCGCATGCCGGTAATTCCAGCTACTCGGAAGGCTGAGGCAGAAGGATTGCCGGAGCCCAGCAGGTTGAGGCTGCGGTGGCCAGGAGCGACCACTGCACTCCAGTCTGAGTGACAGAGTGAGACTCCAACTCAAAAAAAAATGCTATTATGACTATCTTTGTGCTGAATCATTTTCCACAGCTCTGATGGTTTCCTTCAGAAAATCTCTGTAAATGAAACTTCTGGGTCAGAGGAAGAAATGGGCATTGTCATGGATGTTAAGAGCAGCAGGAAAGTTCTAGAAAGGGAAGTGGCTGCAGAGGAAGACATGAGGTGAGGGCCAGACTCCGAGCAGGTGGGCAGTGCAGCCTGATGGCTCAGCAATTGGAGCCTGGCCTCTGGTTCCAGTCGCATTTCATTCAAATATTAGGTCTTTGATCTTAGGGAGGTTACTTAAACTTCTGAACCTCAGTTGTATCATCTATAAAATGGGCTGGAAAATGTCATGTCAGGTAGAACACAGGTCTGAGGGATTTTTACCAAAATCATTCCTTAGAAAACAAGGTATTTCTAAACATAGAAATTCTTAACAAATGTCTCAAATATTAGAATATTGTCTTATTTACTTGAACTTGAAAAACATGGCATTGTTTAAGGAAAATATACTGGCTGGAAATGACTTCAGTTAGTGCTTGTCTGAGATACTTACTGAGGTTTCCTGACAGAATCAGTAATCAAAAAGAAGCCACGTAAATTGAACACAGATTTAGCAATTATTTCTGCGTGTATGACCTCATGAATGCAAGTAGCGGATGCCATTGTAAACAAGCTTTCGACGACTCCTTTAAAAGGTAGTAAGGTGGGCAACCCCCTCAGGTCCCCTCCCACTGTGAGAGCTTTTCGGTCCTCTCAATAAATCCTGCTGTCAAAAAAGAAGGCAATAAGGTAAATGGTTATATTGCAGAGCTCATAAATATATACCTTTGTCTTGAATAAATAAAACAACTGTCCTAATGTTATATTAATGTGTGTTCATTCACAGCTTGGAATAAAATTTCCAGTGACAGTGTGCCATATCTTAAACAATTGAGATAAAAATGGAGATGATGTGTCCTGGGAAAAAAAGTGAATTGAATGACTAAAATTGTCTCTAGAGATGATGAACACATTGATGGGTAAAATTATATAATGATATGTAAGACTGGAAAAAGGCAATATGTCTCCATTAATGTATTATTTAAATAGTACGTGATTTTAAATATGCATGTGTAACTGAATCAGTAAATTAAAATTTTAAGTCACATTTTGTTTTATTCATATCCCTGAGAGTTTAGATAGTCAACTGGATTTTAAAATGTTGATGGGGGAATCTCTTGATTAGAGAAGATGGGTCTCCTTATGAGGTTAGGTGAGTGCAGTGTATTGTTCTTTGACCCCACCACAGAAAAGAATTTCAGAGCAAGTCCATAATATAGTTTAAGACAAAATTTATTTATTTATTTATTTTTGAGTCAGAGTCTCACTCCGTCACCTAGGCTGGAGGGCAGTGGCATTCTCACGGCCATCCCAGTGTTGACCTGCTGGGCTCTGGCGATCCTTATGCCTCAGCCTTCCAAGCACCCAGAACTACAGGCATGTGCTACCACACCTAGCTAAATTTTTAATTCATTTTAGAGACGGGTCTCGCCAAGTTGCCCAAGCTGGTCTTGAACCCGCAGGTTCAGGCAATCCACTCGCCTTGGCCTCCCAAAGTGCTGGGATGACCGGTTGAAGACAGAATGTATTAAAAAGAAAGAGTCGTGCTCAAGGAAGGCATGGGTGTCCTAAGAGAAAGGGCACATGCTTGGCTTTGACAAGAAGCTTTCTATAATTTTACAGCAATGATTAAGCAAACCATGGGTCAAGAGAGGTAGACAGAAAGTATCTGGTCACAAGTTTTGATGACCATCTCTCAACCTTCTAAGGTCAAGGACTTTCTAAATAATGAAAGTGATTGCCTAACTGGATTTGGACTTTTTTTAAGAGCATCATGTCTGTGTTTTGGGTAACTGTCTATTGTTTCTGTGATTTACTGTACTGGCAGATCCACATTCCAACCTGCAAGGCGGTCAGATCTGGTATGCATTGCTGGTGAAGGTTGTCTACTGATAAGAAGGATATCAGAACGCTTACTCTAGTTTAGACCTGACTGCAAGAAACTTATCTATCTATATCCAACCTGCACTGAATAACCTGCCTCACTTATATCTGAACAGATATATTAGTTATCTATTAACTAACATTGTGTGAAAATAAGAATGTGATGTTTATTAGGTTCTTATCCCCCTGCCTAGCACACAGCAAGTGCTCAATTAATGCTAGCTCATGTTGAGGAGTCGAACAGCTGATGGAAGGAGCAGATGAGCACTCACTGAGATGCTAGGAATGGGGCAGCAGGAAGGTTTTAGAACAGAGAGAACAGAAGACAAACATTACTTATTGTTGTTGTTTGGCTAAGTACAGGGCTTAACCATGTTGAGTTGTCTTTCCTTTTTTTTGCTTTTTAACTCACGAAAATGCTGTTTTGTATGAAGGTCCAACAGAACTCTCTGACTTTTATACAATGCTTGGAAGCATTTTAAAAATTGTAACCAAGATACCCTGTTCCCTCACAACAGATCTGACAGGTGTGTGGAAGCTGGACTCCGGTCAAGGCTGAAACTTCCAGCAATCAGAGCGGCTGGTCCCTACGCCCTATAAGGCCGTCCCCTGTCGTCTCTCTTCTTCATTTGGGCTTTCCTGAGTGGGGCTCATATCCCAAGCCATTTTGAAAGGAGAGAATAAATGTGGGGGTTTGTGTTTCTGCTTCCTGTCAGGTTTTGACCTATGGACCTTTGAGCCACACTCCAGAAAACTGACTGTGAAGTGGAGGGGGAGGGTGGGGAGAGGGAGAGAGTGAGAGTGTGGGGGGGGGGGAGAAAGAGGGAAAGAGAGCAAGAGCGAGGGAGTGGGAGGAAGAGAGGGAGAGAAAGTGAGAGAGAGAGAGAGAGAGAGCAAGAGAGAGGGAGTGAGAGAAAGAGAAGTAGAGAAAGAGAAAAGGCAAGAGAGCAGGTGCAAGAGAGGGAGAAAGAGGAGAGAGAGAGAGAGAGAGAGAGAGAGCATGAGAGAGAAAGTGTGAAAGAGAGGGAGGGAGAGAGGGGGAGAGAGAAAGAAACTAGCCCATCTGCATGTTGACCTACCTAGTTTAGCAGAGAAGGAACTGGCAAGAATTTTAATGTGACCTTATTTCTCTTGGCAGGTGCCACAAGCTGGATTTTCCACTTGCCATTGTTTTGTGCACTGTGTCGATGTCTCTATCCCAGGGCCTAAGGCCTGAATCCAGTTCTCCAGGCACAGGCTTAGCCACCGGGACCATCTGGGATATAACAGAATGTCTCTCTCTAGCCGTGCAGTTGGCAAAGGGACTTCTACCAGCAAGGAGGCAGGGGGAAATCACTCAAATCTGTGTCCCCAAAGATTCAGAGGATAAGGCTTTTAAAGGGAACTTGGGGAAGAGAGATGAGGGCTGTTGATTGGTTGATTATGTCATAGGGGAACATTGAGACTGTCTTTCTGGGGTCCTGTGACCAGTAGAGGACTTCCTGGTGCTTTAGGCCTGGATAGGAGCTCTTGTCCACTGGAATACAAAGTCTGAAAAAGAGCTCAGATACTGGCCATTGCCTTGCTAAGTAAGCTATGGTGTGGCCATGTGCTTTTTGAGCTATACCCCTCCCCTACCTTGGAGAGGTGAATCTCCTATTTCTCTCTCTCTCTCTCTAATTTACTTTCTAAATAAACTATATTTTCTAATCTTAAAAATAAAAAAGATCTCAGATACCATTCTTAGGTTTTGCAATAGATGCTGTCTATAAAATCATTCCCCTGACCATCAAGTACTACCCTGCAGCCCAAGCCATCATGGCGGCAGTCCAGGAGGAAGTTGCTGAGGAAGATGGTGTCCCCAGAGGTTGAAGCCGCTTTTTGTCTTTCCAATGGCTTCTTATGTCCTCAAGCAGTTTCAGGTCCATTACTTAAGAAGGAATATGTTGATCAACCTTGCTCTTCCTCCAGGGGTCATGAAAGACATGAAGGTAATTTTATATAGGTGGTTTTGTTGGCTTTGGAAGTGACACTTGTTGCTTCTGCATGTATCTCATTAGTCAGACCTAGTTAACTGGGCTGTACCCAACCACGAGGCGGCCACGAGAGGCAGACATTCCAGCTTCTAGAATGTGAAAACCCAGAGGATGACAAACAGTGGTGAAGACACTACCATAGTACAGAGGAGTTCAGTGAATGGTAACAATTATCGCGACTCATCCTGCCTTTTCTTTTTTTTTTGAGTTGGAGTCTCACTCTGTCACCCAGACTGGAGTGCAGTGGCTGTTCCTGGTCACCACAGCCTCGACCTGCTGGGCACCGGCGATCCTTCTGCCTCAGCCTTCTGAGTAGCCGGAATTACAGGCATGTGCTACCACGCCCGGCTGATTTTTTGATTTATTGTAGAGATGAGGTCTCGCCAACTTGCCCAGGCGGGTCTCGAACCCGCGGGCTCAGGCAATCCACTCACCTCAGCCTCCCAAAGCGCGGCCTTTTCTTAAAGTGGTTGTGTTCTGTTTCCTTTGTTCTCTTTCAAGCAAGACTTAATTTCTGCGAAGTAAGTGGGCTAACTGATTTCTTAACGTGTCCTCTTGCCCCCACAACCTTAGAAAAAATTATCTAGGGATACCCCAAGTCAATTGTAATTCTCCAAGCTTTCAAGGTAGAACCGGGCAGATTCATTGATAAAGAGAAGGTGTTTGATTGCAGGTTGAGAAGAGTTTATTCACGTGTGACAATGTGTTACAAGCAGGGAATGAAACTCAGAGATGGTCATTTTTATTGTAGATGTACAACTCAGGGTCCCATTGCGTTTTAGCATTGACCTGAGGGTAATTAGATTGCAGCCCTGATGCTGATTTCTTCCTTGTGCTTGTTTTTATTGTTGTAATATATACATCACACAAAAAAATTTCCATTCAAATCATTTTTAAGTGTTCAATTTAGTGGCATTAAGTATACTTACCTTGTTGTACAACCATCATCACCATCCATCTCCAGAAATTTTCTTGTTTTCCCATACTGAAACTTCGTACCTATTTTTTTTTTAATTTATTTATTTTTGAGTTGGAGTCTCACTCTGTCGCCCAGACTGTCGCCTGCTGGGCTCCGGCGATCCTTCCGCCTCAGCCTTCCAAGTAGCCAGAATTACAGGCATGCGCTACCACTCCTGGCTGATTTTTTGATTTATTGTAGAGATGAGGTCTCGCTGCCCAGGCGTGTCTCGAACCCGCGGGCTCAGGCAATCCACTCACCTCAGCCGCCCAAAGGCGTGGGATTACAGGCTGAGCCACCGAGCCCGGCTCGTACCTATTATTATTATTTGAGTTGGAGTCTCACTCTGTTGCCCAGACTGGAGTGCAGTGGCCGCTCCCGGTCAATGCAGCCTCGACCTGTTGGACTCCGGCGATCCTTCCTCCTCAGCCTTCCAAGTAGCTGTGCCTGTAGTTACAGGCACGCACTACCATGCCCAGCTAATTTTTTTTATTTGTTGTAGAGATGAGTTCTCGCCTAGTTGCCCAGGTAGGTCTCAAACCTGCAGGCTCAGGCAATTCACTCACCTCGGCCTCCCAAAGCGCGGGATTACAGGCTGAGTCACCGAGCCCGGCCAAAACTTCATACCTATTAAACAAGAACTCCTCATTTTCCCTCCCTCAGTCCTTCCCCCACCACCATTCTACTGCCTATCTCCATGAATTTGACCACTGTATTCTAAGTACCTCATATACAAGGAATCATACAATATTCATCTTTTTGCGACTGGTTTATTTCATTTAGCATAATGTCCTCAAAGTTCATTCATATGAGTTAGAATTTCCTGCCTTTTTAAGACTGAATCATATTCTATCGTGTGTTGTGTGTGTGTGTGTGTGTGTGTGTGTGTGTGTGTGTGTGTGTGTATATGCACGCAAACTGTGGAATACCTACTATATATACCATACCCATCTGCAATGGGTATGACGATGGGTGGGGTACAGTGTGTTGCTCCATGGGTTCTTTGATTTTGCCACAGAAAGGAATTTCAGAGCAAGTCCAAAGTATAGCTTAAGACAGAATTTATTAGAAAGAAAGAGGCATGCTCAAGAGAGAGCATGGGTCCCTTAAGAGAGTACATATGCTTGCCTTTGACAAGAAACTTTATAACTTTTTCAGTGATGATTAAGCAAACCATGAGCTAAGAGCAGAACTCTGCAGATGTCTGGTCACAAGTTTTGATGACCATCTCCCAACATTTACGTTCACAAGGACCTTCTAAATTATGAAAGTTACTGTCCAACTAGATTTGAGTTTTTCTTAGAACATCATGCCTGGGTTTGGGGCAATTCCCTATTGTTTCTGTGATTTACTGCTCTGGTAGTTCCACATTCCAATTTGCAAACTGGTCAGGTCTGATATGCCTTGTTGGTTGGGTGATGGTTGTATATGGATAAGAAAGATGTCTGAACGCTCCTCCTATTCTAATTTAGAGCTGCCTAAGAAAACCTGCCTAACTACCTCTAAACCATGTTAATTATGCTTGCCTCAGGAACATGATTTGCTCCTACCTTTTAGCTCTTATGAATAATACTGCCAAAAGCATTGGTGTCTTGGAATCTCTGTTGGAGTGCTTGCTTTCAATTACTTTGGATATACACCCAGGAGTGGAATTACAGGATTATATGGTAATTCCACTCTTAATTATTTGAGGTGCCTTCATACTGTGTTCCACATTTTCCGTTCTCATCAACAGCATCCCTTTGACTTATGACTCCTGGTCTGACCTCACTGTGAAGACTTTGGAGCATTAGTTGTTTTGTTTCACCTTATTTGTACAAAGGACAGGGTCCATCCTACATCCCATTTATCATGACTTAATTTGGCATTTATTGCCCCCCTTCTCCTTGTTTTACTTTGTAATTTTGTTCAGAGGTCATCTGCTAGAGGCATGGGTTATATTTCAAATCCTTACAAAGAACATGAAACACAGAAGTTATCCTTGTATATCTTTATTGGACTTTGGTCATTTTTTATTACCTTTAATATACTACCTATAGCTATAGGCTATCTATCACTGAATCTCTCTAACATCCTTAGCAACGACATGTAAGAAATATCTGCAAAATCTAATATAATAATGCAGTCCCTTTGAGATTTGTGAGAGTAAAATTAAATTGAGGAGTGCTTTTGATTTTAGTTAGCGTCTGGCTTTTAGGTGTACTAGATGTATCTAACGACACGCTATTGAGTTAGAAAAGAACAGTTGGGGAATAGAGCATGATCTTTGGGGGTTCTCCTTCCCCTCCCCAACCTCCATGTGACTCCTGATGTCATAAATAGCCAATCATTCGCATCCGTCCTTGTTTGCTCAGTGTTGTGGTATCCCCTTTCACTTTTGAAATGGTGACTTTTTCACGTCTTAGTTCCCAAGCCTGAAGGGGTTTTAATTTCCTAAGACTGTGTCCTTAAGGTGACAACAGGTACAACTGCTTTGAAGAGTTAGGATAGAGATGAGGGAACAAGTCCTCCAACAGGCTGACACCCATTAGATCAAGCCACTCTCCATCACTGTCTTATAAAACAGCGGTCCACTAGCTCCCACTCCTGTGTGAGTATTCCTAGCAAAGCAACTTGGTGGTGACACAGCTTAGGCAAACAAAAGATAGCCACAGGATGTCCTCATCTGCCTAAAGCACCCCAGAAATTCCTAGCATATGTGGCCTCCCGGTCCTCAGAAAGTGAGGTGCTCCTCCCATTCTGTAGACAGAGATGGACATGCAGACACCTTGACGGCTCTTCTGTTCTTTTATTTCATTTTTGTAATTTCTGTTTCTGACAACACCTTTGTTTAATTCTCACTTGGCGTTGTTTTTTTTGTTTGTTTGTTTTTTTTTTAGAAAGGAGCAACAGCCGGGCGTGGTTGTGCATGCCTGTAATTCCGGCTACTCGGAAGGCTGAGGCGGAAGGATCGCCGGAGCCCAGCAGGTTGAGGCTGCGGTGGCCGGGAGCGGCCACTGCACTCCAGTCTGGGCGACAGAGTGAGACTCCAACTCAAAAAAAAAAAAAAAAGAAAAGAACAAATCTCCAATACTCTGTAGAAGGGACTTTGAATCACTGTGTGATTCTGTGTTGGCAAATAAAGTCATTTGAATGTAAATGAGATAAGCTCCGAAGATAAGGGTCAGAACACACAGGTATCCTTGAAGCCATTGTACTTATGCTTTTCAAGAATAGAAGACCCTTTTTCAACCAAGAATGAAAAATAAACTCTTAATTGAAATCTCTTATGCTAGATGGAAATCTTAATTATCATTGAATAATTAGCCTCACCTGAATACAAGGTTGTCCCCAAAATGCTGACAATTACAGAAAGTTTCTAGTGGCAATTTCAAATTACAGGTTCAGATAATTCCAACTAGTTATTATTGAGAGATCAGATCAAAGCTAATCTTCCTTGGGATATACATTATGTTTCCTCTGAACTGGCTATTTTATAAATATGGTGACAAAAATTAAAGTTTCCTTAGCTGAGCTATTTTATGATAAGCTATTTTTATAGGCTACTTTTAATATAGGCTCTTCTATTATATACCTTGAAAGCACTGCATTTTGGTGGAAGACATCCAGCACTCATTAAACCAGCAGAAACCTATGTAGGCAGAATTAATAGCCAACAGAACAGAGGTAACTGCTTCTTCATTTGCAAAATACTGGGCCACTAAGAGGATCAATCAGTAGGGGGTGGGTGTAATCCACCAACACAGACATTTTCAGCATGGTTCTGTTGATGCATCTGAATGCAAAATTGTCCAGGATTTTTAAAAAACAATTTTTTTTGAGGTGCATTAAAGAGAAAGGGATCCCAGCAGGGGCTTAATAAAGGACTTTTTTTCCTTCTGTTTTTCCTTTTTATTTTTATACCAGGCTCCATAGTTTGGAAACCGTTTTGAAGTCAATGTTATGAATATTAAAGAGGGAGGAGAATGAAGCCAAGCTGTGTTACCTTGCAATAAAAATCAGATACTAACCCTTTCCCACCGCCTGTGTGGAAGGTGTGATAGCTTTAGAATGGCAGTTTTGATCTTGTTAAGCGGGAAAATTTAGTAATAATGGTTAAACCTTAGGCAGGTGCAAGGGAGGTTATGATGGGTGTGGATTTTCGAGGGAGGTTCTAATCTCCAGGGCATAAACTTGAACCTCCATCAGGAGACCAAAGGTGTCCTATAGCCACTGAATTAAACTAAACATGCTGGTGTTGCCCATAACAACAGTTGCTAGGCGACCTTTGCCAGAATGTGGCAGGGTGGGAATCACTGCAGATCACGGCACTATTTATCATCATACACCAGCAGACTTGTTGAGGAGAAGGCCTGACACATGCCCTGAGTGTGTCACCTGATAGAAATGTCACACACACACCAGGAAAGGAAAGCACTGGAGGAAAATCTGAGAAATCGTCAGTAGTTCTCATGCAGCTGCCTGTGTGATTTCTGTCTAAAACTTCCAACACAGTGCTTCAGTTACATGACAGCATTAGACTTCCTATATAACCATTCTGCCTCTTTGGGGGGAGGCTGGGAAGAGAAGCGAAGAGAGTCTGGAAGAGAAATAATGAGGCATGTCATCACAACATGCTAGAGTCCTGGAACTGTGACTCTAGCAACCATCAACATAGGGCTGTATGTGGTCAATATGCAGCCCGAGTGAACACAACTTCATCCTCTAAAGCAATACATGATTTGATTTGCAGTTCACCAAATCCCTCGTGGTGCAATGCACCTTCTGAGGTGCAAAGGACCCTGTTGCAGGACTGGTTTTTTTTTTTTTAAATGTGTTACATTGGCCTGTAATCCCAGCACTTTGGGAGGCTGAGACAGGAGAATTGCTTGAAGTCAAAAGATCAAGACTACCCTGGGTAACATAGCAAGACCCCAATTCGACAAAAAAAATAATTAGCCAGGTGGGGTGGCACACACCTGTAGTCCCAGCTACTTGGGAGGCTGAGGCGGGAGAATCGCTGGAACCCAGGAGTCCGAGGCTTCAGTGGGTGATGATCAAATCGCTGCATTCCAACCTGGACAACAGAATGTAAACTTGTCCCAAAAACAAAACAAAAAACAAAACAAAAAGAGGTGTTACATCATTGAACAGATTGGCTAAGAGTAATCTGAGCCTAAGTGGGTGTTTTTGAGAATCACACCACTCTTCCAGAAGTATGTAAATGCTGGATCCTGGGATAGTACCTTTTCTTTCTGTCTCTCCTGTTCTTTACTCTACTTGGTACGTCTGTGCACCAGAAGTTGGGCTGGGATTCACATAGTTTGATGTAGATTTTAGATCCATAGAAACCTGCCTATCCCACCCGGCTTTAACTAGTTTTAAAGGAACAATTCTCAACAAGACTATGTGTTTTCTATCCATTAAAAGGCATTTTTTTTTTTGGTGATGTTGTTTGTTTTTTAATATTTTATTTTAAAGATGTGGGGTACAATTCAGGAGTAGATATACAAGTGTATATCGTACAGGTAAAGTTTGGGCCTCCCTTTGGTCCCCACTTCGCCTGGTTTGAGAGCAGGTGCCCTTATTGATGTTGTGTCCCCCCCACCCATCCCACCCTGGTAGCATTAATGCCAATCCCTTTCTTATAGTATTATGGTAAATGCTCAGGGTCCTCTTATGAGTGAGAACATGTGGTACTCAGTCCTTTGTGTCTGTGATAGATCACTGAGTATGAAAGACTCTAAATCCATCCAAGTTGCTGTGAAGTCTATATGTTTGTCCTTCTTTATGGCTGTGTAATAGCCCATCATGTATATGTACCACTTTTTTTTTTAATCCAGTCTAGTTTCAATGAGCAGGATGGTTAGTTCCATGTTTTTGCTATTGTGAGTAGTGCTGCAGGAAGCATGCGTGTACAGGTATCTTTTTGGTAGATGATTTAAGTTCCTCTGAGTATATTTGCAGTAGGAGGATTGCTGGGTCATATGAGAGGTCAATTTCTAGTTCTTTTATCCATTAAAAGACATTTTTAATTAGAGCAAATAAGGATATTCATGAATCTATTAAGCCTTGGGGGATTACACAGCGTAAGCAGCATTCTTATTCCTGAGATTTCAACTCTTCAATGGCTCAGCTGTGTCACCACAGACGACAAGAAAAGGCAGGCATCCCTGGGATGTTTCCTAGGAACGTGCCAGATAATTACAATGACAGCAGCTTGCAGGGGGGAGATGTCAAGCCTAACTTTCCCTGTTCTCAATGTGAGCATTGCATTTACAAGGTATTGTGTAGGTCAGGGGGACAAAGTAGAGACAAATCAACAATTAAAAAGTGGCTTTTTTCTCAAGAAGGAAGGGAGAAAAGAAATGGATACTTGAAAGGTCCTTTGGAGAAATGACAGGATGGAATACGGAATTATTTTCTTTTTTTTCTTTTTCTTTTTTTTTGAGTTGTAGTCTCACTTCATCACCCAGGTTCACAGCCACTGCAGCCTCGACCTGCTGGGCTCAGGCGAGCCTTCCGCTTCAGCCTTCCAAATAGCTGGAACCAAAATCACGCGCTACCACTCCCAGTTGGTTTTTTGGTTTATTGTAGAGACGAGGTCTCACCAAGTTGCCCAGGATGGTCTCGAACCCCTGTGCTCAAGCAATCCTCTCACCTCGGCCTCCTTAAGTGCTGGGATTACAGGCTTGAGCCACTGCATCTGGTCTGGAATCATTTTCTGAGGGAAGAAACAAAACTGGTGACAACTCGACTTCTTGGTAGAACATCAGACTGTGGTTAAGACTCTGACCCTGAGATCAGGCCTGGACTCATTTATTACTTCCAGCATTTAGTGCTGAAGCACTTTAGACATGTTACTTCATCTAAATACGCCTCCTACAAACTTGGGAACATAATGATATCTACCTCGCAGCGTTATTATGAGAATTAGGTGACACAGCAGTAGCCCAGGCGCTCGGTGTAGTTCCTGGCACACTGGAACCTGGCAGTAGATGATAGTGAGTGTAGGTGGTACGTTGCTGTTCTGCTAAATTGCTGGGAAAGAAGTCCTTAGGCAGAACTCCTGGAGGGAGCAGGGGGTGGAGTCTGATCACAGGGAGGGGCCCTTGCTGCCTGGCCCAACAGAGACACTGAGCCTGAGCCCAGAGGCAGGTAGGAAGGGTCCCATCCATGCACGGGCCTAGAGTGGGACCCTGAAATGACACGAGTATAGTGGGGTGCAGAGGTCACTGAAAGCAGTTAGAAATGAGGGCTGCATGTGCCCTGCTGCTAGGAGAAGCTGTGAAGGATGGCTCTGTCCAGGAGCCTTGGTGGCCTCATAGCATTCAATGCTTGTCCACTGGAGTAAATGATGGGTTCCCAGAAGAGATCTTAAGGACCGACGTAATGGACAGTATTTGCCTAACTCTTGATAATTCCTCACATTATGATATTCAGTCCTAGCAACAGTCAGGTAGCATAAATAGGGTTGGAATTCCTCTTTCTTTCTTTGTTTTCTTTGTTTCTTTGTTTTCTTTCTTTCTTTCTTTCTCTCTCTCTCTCCCCCCTTCTCCTCTTCTCTCTCTTCTTTCTCTCTCCTCCCTCCCCATCCTTCCTCCCTCTCCCTCTTCCCTCTCTTCCCTCTCTCTCTTCCTCTTCTCTCCCCCATCTCTCCCTCTCTCCCCTTCCTCTTTCCTTCCCTCTCTTCTTCCTTTCCTCCCCCCCTCTCTCCCCCACCCCTCTCTCCTCCTCTCAACAGAAGAGAAGTTGATGCTCAAAATGTGTGACTTGCTCCCAAGTAAATGCATCAGGCAAAGTGGGCTGAGAAACACAACCTAGCACATTCCTGATAACCCCAAATCCCACATTCTAGAGTCTGGACTTACTATGATGATACTGTTGGGCCTCGGGTCCTGTCGCTTTGTTCCATCTGGTTTCAGCTGCACTGAAGGACAGCACTCTAGAGGTGGCCGGGAGCTCACCTCAAGAACAGCAGTACCTTGGTTTCTCTCACTATGTTGCCCAGGCTGGTCTCAAACTCCTGGACTCAAACGATCTTCCCACCTCAGCCTCCCCAAGCACTGGGATTACGGGCATGATGAGTCACCACCAAGCCTCGCCCTGCTTCCTGTTCAGGAAGGGACAGTTGTGAGGTTCATTCTCTCAGGCTCCTTAGGGTGGCACTAGCAAGCCTGATGATCCCACTTGCACATAGTAGCCCTCAGTTCAGCAAGGAAACTTTGTGACTCTCCTGTCCCTGTTTCACTCTCCTGCCCACTCACTGCCAATTCTTGGAATTCCCTCTCAGATAAATGACTCCCACCCTGTACTAAGACCGTTTTGTAAACCTTTCACAAAGAAACTAGAAACAACATGAGGCAAATCGTTAGGAAACTGCCGGTTTAGAATTCAAAGTCACTCACTTTGTAGATTTTGTAAGAAAAAAAATGTATCCCATTGGGACCCAACGTTCAGCAGGGCAGAGGGACGACGTGTGGATGCTGTGGCTTGTTGAACGAACCTGCCTTCTGTGGGATCAGGTGGCCGGTGACCCTGAGGATTCACTGTCTCTGAACTGTGGTCTGCCCAAAGACAGGGTTGCTGGGCCACAGCTCAGAGTCCCTTTCTGCACTCCTAGAGTAAATCCCCCCCCCCCCCCCCCCCCCCCGCGGATTCTCATGGAATTGTAAAGGCATCCTTCCCTCTCCTCTGCCCTGACACAAAACTTTTTGGGAGGTCAGCAAGGGCCCTGGGCTGGATCCAGGAGGGCTGAGCTCCTGGGCTCCCCTGTGCCTTCTTAGCTCAGTGCTCAGAGGGATGTGTATGGGCTGTCCAGTGAAATCTCCTTGGCTGGAGTTCAGACTCTTGGCTGCTAGGTGGCCAAGGGCAAATCACTTCTGCTCTCTGGGCCTCAGGTCTTCCTTGGGACAAAAGGAGTATGAAATTAAAGACATAAACCTCATGGGGTCGTCGGAGGCACAGAGGTGGAGACAGATAGGAAAGGACTTGAAAACCAAAGGGCACTAAACAAGAACTGGTTTTAATTTTCAGGATATGGGGAGGGACGATAGGAGAAAAAGAAAGGTACTAAGACCCCTGCCTAGGAAATTTCATTCCCTAAGCATGCTGCTGCCTCTAACCCCAGCCCTTCTTTGCCTGGCTCACTCCTCTCTTCAGGTCTCAGCTTAAAGGTCCCCTCCTCCAGGAAGCCTGCTCTGACCATCCCTCCACTAAGCATCTTTGAGCCCTTCTGCCATCCTAAACTTGACCTGAGTCCTTCTTCCCACAAAGAACTGTAGTTTCCTGTGGTTTGTGTGCGGTCTTTTGAAGACAATGCCCTTGTGACTATAGCACCTTGGTACCTGGCACAGTGCTTGACACTGTGTGTGTGCTCAAAAATACAGGTGTTTTTGATAAATGGCTAATACATGAATGACTATGTTCCCTAAATCAGGGGTTCCCAACCCCCGGGCCATGGGCCAGTACTAGTCTGAGGCCTCTTAAGAATGCAGCCTTCGTGACCCACCTGGGCAACTTGGCGAGACCTCATCTCTACAGTAAATCAAAAAATTAGCCGGGCGTGGCAGCGCGTGCCTGTAGTTCCAGCTACTCAGAAGGCTGAGGCGGAAGAATCTCCAGAGCCCAGCAGGTCGAGGCTGCGGTAGCCGGGAGCGGCCACTGCACTCCAGTCTGAGCGACGGAGTGAGACTCCAACTCAAAAAAAAAAAATACAGCCACACACCTGGTGATGAGCAGCTGGCGAGCAAGCCAAGTTTCATCTGTATATTTACAGCTGCTCCCCATGGCTCACATTACCACCTGAGTTCCATCTTCTGTCAGATCAGTGGCAGCATTAGATTCCCACAGGGGTGTGAACCCTACTGTGAACTGCACATGGGAGGGACCTAGCTTGCACATTCCTTATGACAACCTAATGCCTGTTGATCTGAGGTGGAGCTGAGGTGGTGATGCTATATATTTCATTATGTATCACAATGTAATAATAGAAATAAAGTGCCCAAGTGTTATGTGCTTGAAACATCCTGAAACCATCTCCCCATCCATGGAAAAATTATCTTTCACAGAATTGGTCCCTGATGCCAAAAAGGTTGGGGACCACTGCCCTAACTCACCCCGTACTTGAGAATGTTGAGGGTTAGTGTATTTGGTCTGAATCATCTTAATGTCATTAGGAATTAAATACTACAGTTACCAAAATACCAGGAGGTACAAACTACTGGGCAGAATATTTTTCCAGTGGAGGAATACATTCTTGATGTATGTATGGGCATCAGAGTTGTTTCATTCATGTTCAGAGTAAGGAGCACCAGCTTTTTCTCAAGACTAAGGGAGGGACCTGAATATTGCACTCCTGGAGGTTTTATCTGTAATACAAACTCTGCCCACTGAAAACACATCAGTATACACAATAAATGCCATCCACAGCTTACTGTACTAATGTGCCATGGAGGAGACTTTTAAAAATAAGAACCCACTCCACCTAATTTCATTTCATGATAGAAATATGTATGTGTATATATATATATTTTTTTAACTAGGGGGTGCCAAAAATATATACACATTTTAAGAGATGGTAAGAAATGTTCACCATAATCAGAAGTGTCTAGACACTGATGGAAACCACTTTGAGCACCTCTTGCAACTGCAAAAGTCAAACATGGCTTGTATTCATCTTATTGAGTATTACAATTTTAATGCAGTTTTTCCTTTCTTAAATGTGTACTTTTTTGGCACCCTCTGTGTGTGTGTACATATACACACACACACACACACACATACATATATATATATATACTTTTTTTTTTTTTAATTGGAGTCTCTGTTGCCCAGGCTGGAGTACAGCGACTCAATCACAGCTCAGAGCAGCCTTGACCTCCTGGGCTCAAGCGATCCTTCCACCTCAGCCTCCCAAGTAGCTAGGACAACAGGCAGCACCATGCCTGGCTAATTTTTTTTTTGTAGAGACAGCTTGTTGCTATGTTGTCCAGGCTGATCTCAAACTCCTGGGCGCAAGCAATCCTCCCATCTTGGTCTCTCAAAGTGCAGGGATTACAAGCATGAGCCACCACGCCCAGTCTAATGGAAGAGATATTTGTCTTTGTTTAGTGCTGAAGTCACAATAAGCATTATGACATTGAAAGGTAGACATAGTCTTGGGAAATTTTAGTTTTTTTATAACCTACATCTTTTAAAAATACCTTTAACGTTTAAGCGTCAGAAATGTTACTGCTTTGTACCTGGCATCTAAATCTTTTTTTTTTTTTTGAGTTGGAGTCTCACTGTCACCCAGACTGGAGTGCAGTGGCCGCTCCCGGCCACCACAGCCTCGACCTGCTGGGATCCGGCGACCCTTCCGCCTCAGCCTTCCGAGTAGCCGGAATTACAGGCATGCGCTACCACGCCCGGCTGATTTTGTGATTTATTGTAGAGATGAGGTCTCGCTGCCCAGGCGGGTCTCGAACCCGCGGGCTCAGGCCATCCACTCACCTCAGCCTCCCAAAGGCGCGGGATGACAGGCTGAGCCACCGAGCCCAGCTGCATCTAAATCTTTTTATCGAATTTTCTTGAGGCCAAATCATGACAGTCCCATAGCTGCTCTCTAGCGATTTAACACATGTGTGTGTTTTCTAGAGTTTTTACTCTCGTCACACATCTTAGCTGTAGAAAGTATGAGAACTACCAATAACACAACAATAGCTCTTGATTCCCCAAGTTAAGAAACAAAGAACATGAAAGGTGTGAGGTGAGTCTTTGGTGCGGATGATGGCAATGATGGCCAACGTGAGCTTGTGAGGGCTTCAAGTCTCACACATAGCATAGCCCAGTTAAGTACATCCAAGGGGTGATGCTTGGGAGAGAGGCCTGGGTGGAAGACAGAGATCCAGGCAACATCAGCATGCCCGTGCCATTCAGAGACAGGGGCGAGATGCCATGACCTCAGGAGTGTAGCTAGAGGAGGAAGGAGGCTCCAGGAAAGAAACATTCAGCAGGAAACCAGGTGCTCCTGACACATCTGCCCAAGGGAGTCCAGCTCCTCTTCAGCATGGCAAGGGGCCAACTGCAACCTTGGTCTTGTCCAGGGAGGGTGGTTGCCAGCCACACGCCAGACACAGCAGTTGGCATCCACGGTGGGAGTCTCGTTGCAAAGTCTCCGCCATGGCCTGGATCTTACCCTGCATCTGTTCCTGGAAATGGAGGTCTCTGAAGCACTCCAGAGAACGTTCAGGAATTCTCTCCAGAACCCACTTAATCCCAGACAAACTGGGACTGCTGGTCACCTCCAGTCTGGAAGGAAAGCCAGGAAGTAATTTTCCCTTCCTCTAAGTGGTTCTTACATGTGTTCATCCCCAGCCAGGAACTAAGCCAGGACTCCGTAGACTGAATGTGATGGCAGTCCTCCACCCTACTCCCCACCTCCCACCCCTCAGGGCTCCGAGCTCTTGCCTTGCCTGTCTTTTCAACACCAGACTGGTCCACGGTTGGGACGCCTGCTGAGGAAGTCTGTCCTCACTTCCATGCCCACAAACACCCTCCTCTTTGGAAAAAAGTGTTTCCCTAAAGACCTATCAACAGAGGCAAGGCTGAGAATGAAATGGGGCTGAGGAAAAGGGTTTACTTTGGCTCTCCTTCACCTTCAGATTGAAGGCAAGAACAGCAAGAGCGCCCTCGCCCCGCCCCCCTTTTAGAAAATCCTCAAGAACGTGAAAGACTCAGAGGCTCCATGAAGGGCAATCTTGCATGAGGCAAGATGGAGTTCTTTCTGCTTTACCTCCTTCCTGGTCCTGTCTGATGCTTGCTGTGTGTGGGATTTGGTGAGACATAGACACTTCTCTTTTGCCCTGGGTTGCTGCATTTTTTAATGTCAAAGTTTGAATTTGCTTCCTGAGTGTTAGAAGAATCATAGGCGGGTGTGGTTTGGAATGGGGATTATGGTCTTTGCTCCTTCTCTACTATGCTTGAAGAGCCATGGCAGCTCAAGCCTAATTATTTCCTTTGACAACCAGAGGGTCACACCAGCAAACATCCTCAAGGGCAGAAGATATCCTGTATATGCTGTACTCTGGGGTTCTCTACTCACTTCTGTAAACACTACAACTGCACAGCTGTCTCATGCCAGCCAGAGAGTCATTAGCGGGAAACTCACCTACTAGACACGTGGCAATGGCGGATTCTGTAATACACATGTTAGCATGCATAACAATACGTTCAGTAACTACACCCCATTGAAGCAACAAATGAACAGGTGTTAACACTGGTCTGGGAGATGTATTCGTATAATACAGGAATAACCATAGCATAGAGCACTTCCTAGCCGTGCAGAGGTGGGTGTGTTAGGTTACCCATAAACCCCCTCTTGAATACAGCACAGACCTGGAACATATCCTGTGCCAGCCCAAACAACTACAGGTGGACAAATTACAGACCTGGAAGAGAACTCCCCCTTCCGCCTCTGCACATATCTATATAGCAGGAAATAAGAAAACAGTAACGGGTGCTGCAGAAGAACAGTTGCTAAAGATAAATTCTTGAAAGCTGGGGCTTGGAGCAATTTTAGAGCAATGCTAAAAATTCCCCGTAATCCGTGGATCTTGCATGAGACACAGCAGTGACTGATCTAACGTAGAGCCACAGGGGCTGTTAGTAGATGTGGGACTGTGAGGACGTAGCATCTGATGATGAAAGGAGAAGTTCTGAATGCCCAGCAGAGAGACATCTCCCCAGCTGCTCTGGCTAAAAATGTCAGCCATTTTAATAACGAAGAATGGAGTTTCAGCATCAAGCCCTCACTGTGGTTCTAAGTTCCATTTCTAGAACAAGACCAGGGCCCTTCTAATTGCGGCGCACATTACAAATCCACAGACCTCAGTCACACAAGACCAGCTTTGGCATTGAATGTGCCTTTAGAACTCCCAATTCTGGCTCCCTGTCGCATCCCCAGAATGGACCCACAGACTTGTATCTGAACATCCTGGTGTAAGGTGGCCCGGTTTCTCCCTGTGAGGCATTCTCTCGTGCCTAATTTCATATCAGCCCCACAATCCCTCTGAGATCCAGCGGACCAACGTAGGAGAGGAAGTTGCCCGTAAGAATTTTGCGGGAGCACAAAGATAAAACAGTCGATCTCTGAAGTTTTGATCAGTGCTCTGGACTGCCTGAGAACTGACAGACATTTCACTGGGGACTGACACAAATCAACCCAGAAACACAGGGTTGCGGTGGCTGATTCAGTTATTGCTGGAGTTCTGCCCCTTCCCCAAAGTCCTGGTGAATGGCGGATCAATATATGAGATACTTATCTTCAAAGATGCTATGTCGAGAGTTCAGACGAGAAAGATGCATTTCATTTATCTGCTTGTCTGCGGCTGAGCCCGAGCGAGAGCATGTGTTCTGGGCTTAGTCTTGGGAGGGAATACATTAGTTTTCTATGCCATCAGCTTGGGATTTCTTTCTTAGCCTTTTATCTTGGCATAGCAGAAAGAAGAGATATTTAAATTTTCAGCAGTGGCAAAATGTTGCCTATTTGGACTCTTTTCCCTGTGTCACATTGATTTATTATTGCAGACTCACTTTTGAAAAACATCTCTCCAGCCTTTTCAATGCTGAATTAAAAATCCAAAGTGGATTCTGATCCCGACTTCAGCTCTCCGAATTGCAAAAGCCAATCAACTGCATGGCTGTGCAGTCTAATTGCAGCTGTCTCCACTTCTCCCAGCCTCCCACTGTGCAGAGTGCATTCTCTTGTAGGAAAGCAAAACCTGGGTATGAGTCTTTTTCAACTCTCCTGGTTTTATTATTTTCTAGTCTGTTCTTGTTCTTGGGAATTTGCAAAGCTCTTACGTCCTGTATGACTAGGGCCACAAAAGTGTCCAGGATGTTTGAGTAAGAAGAATTCTATGGAATCAGATAGTTCTGAGGATATTAGTGTGTGTGTGTGTGTGTGTGTGTGTGTGTGTATTGCATATATCCATTTGTTCCTCAGTGAGGGTAGAATTAAGATATAAATATCAATCATTTAATGACTGATTACTCTGTCCCAGATACCATTATATGCATTACCTTTAGTCCACAATAATTCCGTAGATTTTATTTCCATTTTACAGATAAGGAAACTGAGTCTCAGAGGGATTTTAAAAAACACCAGAGAGTCATGTAACTAGTACGCCAGAACTAAGTTGGAATACAGACCTGTCTGATCATAAGGTCTGTATTTTTTCAGATGTACATCTCTTTCTGCACAACTAAAATTATTGTCTGGGCCTAGGAGTACCAACAATAACTCTCGTGAGTGGCAATCATACTAGCCACAATCATAACTAGTTATTTATTGAGCAACTACCAGGTTCCCAGATCTTTGTGTGTGTAATCTTTATAATTCTCACTATAACTTAATGATTTGGAGACTAATCACAAAATTTTGGAAACAAGGAGACCGAGACCTAGCATAGCTAAAGAAAATTTGCTCAAGTCACACAGCTTGTAAGCTGATGAAGCTGAACTGTATACACAGGTATATAAGTTCTAGATTCCAAGTTCTTAACCATTCCTCAGTGGTGAAAACAACTGGCGGAAGTGTCCTTAATTAAGGTGTTTTTGTCCCATAATGCTCAGGGGAAGAGGGTCCCACATTTCTGACTTGGGAAATGAACAACCGTAGTCAACCTCTATCGACTGTGAAGAAAAGGTTCACATCTTTGCTTGTGTTTTATTCAGAGATGTGTACACAATGCTGTCATTAGAAGGACGGGCAGTGGTTATTTACAAGGAGCTCCCTGAACCGCTGAGATCTGAAACCTCTCCTACAATTAGAGCCGCCTGCCTCCGTAGACAGAGATGGAAAGAAGCAAATTGGATTTTCCACCAATTCTCAGAGGGCGTGAACTCAACTTTTATAGTTCATAGGACAATTCAAGTTTTGATTTGGGGCAGAATGACCCCATGTAGAGAGGACAGACTAGCTAGATTCTATGAGTTATCAGTTTTGTTTCAGTGCGGTCTCTCTGAGGAGTCAGTGTTTTCATTTTATGCTTTATATAGAACTTGTTGATGTTAAGTGGCTTGGTTTTTGAAATAAAAAAGCTTTTTTTTTTAATGTGTTTGTTGGTGAGTGTGTTTGTTGGTGATACATTAAGGTAACCATGTGTAATTGACTTCTAATAGAAAAAATTCAGGATATTCAAATTTATCTTGCAAGAATAGATAAGATTATCTGGTTGCCCTATATACCTGATTTTCGTTTTCAAAGTGGGTCTACTTAGAGAAGTGCAATATTTTGCGTAGCACAAGTTTAGACGATAGCGTAGACACTCGTAACCCATATATTACTCATGGGACCAACTTGGCTTTAAATAATATGTTTAATCCTCTGCTTATGTGGTGAATCTTCATTGTATTGCCTCCATTAGAACATTTGTTCTTGAGTATACTTTTGAAATTTGAGGAAACTTAGTCAACAGATGCAAAAGTAATGTTATCCTGGAGACGAATTCCAGTTCTCTCCCCCTCCCATCATTCAAAAAGCCCATTTATAGCATCATGAAAACATCTCTCCAACACTGGTGCCGCGGGTGGGGAACAAAGACCAAAGAGACTCTACGTGAGCAGCTCAACCCAGCGGTGCTTGTGTTAGACTGTGGGGTGCATTTTAATGCTTCTGTCACTTCATGGTTAAACTGATATTGTGGGACTTACTCAGTGCGTATAACCAAATAACAAAGCAACCTCGGGCAAGCTGATGCAGAACTTCTGGAAAATTGACTTCCCTCCCTACAAGCTTGATGCTTTTGAACAGTAAGGGCTTGATCATAATTTTTCTTAATGTAAGAAATTAATCGGGTGTGTTTTTCAATTGCTAACTAAACAAATAGAAATAAGTGATTTGTAGTAATCTAGCATCTAATCTGCTTTAACTCAATGACTCCAGATGCATACATTTCCTGTTGAGTTGATGGCAAATTGATGCAACTTCATGATTTCATCTTTGCTGTAGGACAAAAGCCTACGACAAACCTTAGCAACAGTCACCCTCTTGTTTCTACACCCAATTTTCTCAAATAAACTTCATTCTGCATCTTAGACAATAGCTCTTTGCTTTCTCTTAAGGCTTGGCAAAACCCTGTTTTCATCTATAAAATTAAATATGTGTAAACTGGTGTATGAATAGGTAATTAATTACCCAAATCAAGGGTCAATGGGAACATTATTAATTATGCTCAGACAATAGATTTAAGCTGGATAGTCCCAATCAAATGGGGACCTATGGTCCCTGCACTTGTGTGAAAATATTGTTGCCATATACCATCTGTGAGTATATAAATTGGATTTGAATTCCTAGACCATGGGTTGTGCAACAAAAATGATTGTAGCTATCTTCCAACATTATCAACAACTTTGAATTGAAATTGATTTGATCAAAATTTGATCTGATTAAAATTCTGGTCAGAAAGCTTTGTTAGAAAAAAATAGTTATGAAGTTACTATTTTTAACAAATACCTAGAAACACTGTTCAACATCTACTAGGCGTCAGAAATTTGTGCTGGGCACTGGCGATGCAATTTTGCAGCAAATAGAGTCTCAACCATCCTAAAGTTCCCAATCTAGTGAAGAATTAGATGAATACATGAGCCATCTCAGTACTGTATGATGAGTAAAGAGAGTTCCTTATGATAAAACCAAAAGAAGATACACAGGCTTGGTGTAAGTGACATCCAAACTGAGTGTAGGAATGGGAAGGAGTTAGAAAAGTAAAGAGTGAACCAGAGTATTCTGGGTTGAGGAAAGTGTATATTCAACCAGGATGCAAGAGAAAGCTGGGCCCCTTCAGGGACCTGGAAGCAGATCCGGCTTACTGGCACGCACAACTGTGGATGGGGCGTGGTCAGGCCCTGAGGTTGGGGGGAGTAGGTACCAGATCTTGAGAGGCCTTCAGAGCTGTGCTAAGGGATTTTTACTTTATACTGAGAGTAAGGGGCCCATTAAAGTGCTTTAAAGGCAATGGCGGGTGCTTTAGAGAAAGACCTCCCTGTCTAGGTGTAAAGGGTAGATTAGGGTCTAGGGGGTGGGTGGCAGGGAGCAAGGGAGCAGTGAAGTGATCCAGGATACAATTAAGAAGGAAGTGGTGGATGCCTAGAAGTAGGCCGTGGCAGTGATGGAGAGATCTCATGAGCAGGTTTTACAGGTTTGTCGGTGGGTGCATCTGGTATGGTGGCCAAGAAAGGGAAGGGAATTGAACATGGTGCTGTGCGCTGAACTACATTCGCTCAAAATTTACATATTAAAGTCCTAACCTCCAGTGTTCCTATAACAAGGGGAAATTTAGACACAGACATGGACAGAGGGAAGACGTGGAGACACAGAGAGAAGAAGACCATCCTCCCAGGATCTGAACTTGCACCTTGTATCCAGGTTGAACATATTCTTCCCTCAGGAGTCGAAGCTGATGAAACCTTGATTTTGGAAGTCTGGGCTCCAGAACCATGTGACTAGAATTCTATTGTTGAATCCACTCGATCTCTGGAACAGGAGCAAAAGTCTACTGAGGTGGGTGGTGATCTTGCTGTTTGGAATGTGCTGTTTTGAGGTGCCTACGTAGTCAAGAAGAGAGGTCCAGTCAGCTGTTGGATGGTCAAAGCTCAAGACAGAGAGCTGGGTGTCGAGATCCTCATTAAGAAGTTCTTCACATGTGTACAGCAGCTGATACCAGGGGAGTGGATTTCAGGGAGAACATGCAGGTAGGAGATGACCTGAGAGAGAACCCTGTTCTAACTTTCACACTGGATGCTTTCTTCCAAATATCAATTGGATGAAAAGGGCTTTGTTATGTGTTGTTTTAGACTCCTTGCTTACAGGAAGTAGCAAGAAATAACCATGAAAGCAAGACCAGGGTATCGCATGCAGCATGGCTGACCACCCCGAGGCTGGCCTTGGCTACCCCTTGGGTGAAGAAATGGTCCTTTTGAGACGGTCCTAGAATACAATACACTCTGAGATTCTGATTCAAATAATACTCAGGAGAGACAGTACCTGGATCCCAAATACCATTTTATTAATTTATAACAAGAAATAGAACTGGCAGTTGGAACAGATACACGTTTGTCCAAGCAGCTTCTTCTCTTGCTTGCAGGAGAGGTACAGAGGGATGTCCTCTGCAGGCTGTTTGGCGCACGTGCAATCAGAACAAGGGAGTTCGTCTAATGGTTTGAATTTGGAATGAGATCAGGCTCCAACAGCTGATTTAGTGTGCTCCCCACAATCAGAAGGTGATTGCCACATGGACTGTGCATCGCTTTGTCCCATCAGCTGTCAGCTGGCTATTCTCTGTCCTGGATAGAGCATGGAGACCCTGACAGCCCTCCTGTCCATGACCCTTCCAATGCCTCCATAGACGACACACTCCATTGAAGTGAACGCAGAGTTTGCCTTTGGAATATGAATATCTTCAATCAGATTAAATAACTTTCTTGCTACTCGAGGACCCATTCACCTGTTTGGAAATAATTCTGTATCTTTCTGCTTTTGTCCATTGTGTGTTGATTTTAAAATTTCTTTTCCCTCATTTCTACATTTTTGGCCATGAAGACAGGCGTGGGGGATGGGGATCAGGATTGAGACCTCACTGTACTCCTCACTAAACTTCTTAAATAGATATATATTCAGTGTTTTCAAAGCAATGATTTTGGTAGTGATGATTTTAGGGTAAATGTTTCTCAGCAGTTTTTGAGATGTTAATCTGTAAAATATTATTAACTTGTAACTATCTGGTTTATATATATCCTTTCACTCTTCCTAGTAGTTATAACGAGGATGCCAAGTTTCTTTGCAGGTGACTCTCTTACTATGGGGACACTTGCCCTTTTAGGACTTTTTAGAATTCAGGCATGATATCTTGATGTGAGAGGCAGTGTACATTTATTTAAGTAAAGTTTGCCACTGCATTTCTTTGAGACTGCTTGAATATCTTCCTTTTACCTTATTAAGTGGATAGCTGTTTCCTCTTCATCCATTGCAAGTTAGACTTACCAAAAAAAAGTTGACAAAACTTAAGGCCTCTGTCCTCATAGCTTCAAGCCAGTGACATTAAATTAGTCAAGCCTCTCCTCTTAACACAATCTGTCACCCAAATTCATGTGCCCCAAGGAGACAAACAAGTGTCTCTTTTAAGCTTTCTTTCTTATGTTATTACTTCAGGACTGGGATCTGGGTGGGTCCCTGAAGGAACGAAACTTCTAGTTGAAATTTTACCCACATCCATTGACTTTCGAGATGTGGATACTTTGACACTCTTCGCAGGAAAACTGTTTCCAACTTTAATCACGATGCAGACAATTTTCACAGTCAAAAACGCTTCCTGGTAAATATATTAACGGATCTTTTAATTGGCTGGAATCAAAGCCTTTCTTCCCAGTCTGAGTAGGCATGGAAGTGAGGGAAGAAAGAAAAAAGACTTGAAATAAAACACAGCTATGCTCTCAAAGGGCCCCCTCTTGACAGGAAGATGGACACACACACCAGCTACTGTGGCAAGTGTCCTAAGAGAGCTACAAGCGTTTGCGGAGGAATAAGGGTGGGCAGAGAGACTCTCTTGGAGCTTGGCGGCAGATCTGCACGGTGTCTGCAACACTTTTAGAAATGAAGACCTTGATTCTTGAGACTTCCCCCAGAACTGAGCTATTTCCATCGTGTTGGCTTTCTGCACACGTTTTCCTTGGCAAGAGAAAGACACGGATTTGAAAGAGGACCTAGTTCTTTCCATCAGATGGGGCAGGGCAACCCTGTCCTGTTTGTGAGATGAACAGGACTTCTCCCCTGAGCACAGCGATGGGCAAAGAAATATCCCCAGGCACAAAGCCAGCTTTTCAAGGGGAGTGATTTGGAGGTACACAGGGCAGAGCTCCCTGCTGCTGAAGATGCATTGTAGACCGGGGTCCCATTCAATCTTTTTGGCTCGCCCTTTGGCAGGCATGAGTTAATGGGGGAGGGGGCAGAGGGCCCATGCCACAGGTACCTGCAGAGCAGAGTCCAACAACAGGCAGGTAGAGTTACCAGGCTGTGTCTTCTTGTCACAGCCGCCTCTGCCCATATATCGCATTGGGCTGTTTTCGAGCCAGGAACCCCAAAGGAAATACAGAGGAGCCAGTGACAGTGTAGTCTGTTGCCTTCCAGAGAGGAACTCTTCCTAGAAATAAGGGTGGATTTGGCCTCCAGACTAGGAATGGAGGAAGAAAGGCAGACATTTCTCCTTGCTCACATGGTAGGGAGCAGGTGTGCCTGGTCCCCACGGAGAAATGGCATACCAGGAAGAGGGCACTGTGCCAACCTTGCCCATCAGTTGCTGCTGCTTCATCTGAGGTGTAGACTCCAGAGGGCTTCATCTCAGAGAAAGTGAGACTTGTGAGACCAGTGGTTCTCACGAGTTTCATTTCGGAGCCTATCACATTCACCAACAGCCAGAAGGTGCCGTTCAAAATCAGTAAGCACACAGTAAATCATAAATATCTTTTCAAGGCAATTCCACCCTAACTATCTCCCATTCAGTGCCATGGTGTAATTCCACAGTTGGGAGGGTGGGGGAAGGGCAGAGACACAAGTTGAATGAGACGGTGTCACACGTAATGAGAATCACACCTTGAACGCCATTTTAAGAAGTAGCTACTAATTTTCATGTGTCTGTATCTACTCTCAATTTAGGATAGCTGCTGTTATAGATGACTTGGTTGTCTCTCTCTCTCTCTCTCTCTCTCTCTCTCTCTCTCTCTCTCTCTCTCTCTCTAATCAAATCAAGTTCTCACATCTTCTGCTCCCCAAAGATGATTCTGATTATTCAGCAACTGAATAGCATCACTTACCTTTTCTAGGTAAGCCTGGCAGTGGGCACAAGCTTGGCTATACATTTTGCATGCCAGGGAACACCTCTACTTCCAAGTTCAAAGCCGTGCTCCCATTGAATAATGAGACCTTTTGCTAAGTGAGTCTTGCTGAGGTTTGTTGATCATTATTCTGCACTGCCGACAAAGAACCCAAACACACGGGAGTTTCAAATGATTTCACAGCTGATTTATATGCACAAAGAATAATTAGCATCATGTAATTTTCCTTGCCAGATTGAGTCTCATTTGAATATCGAAAGATATGTCATTGTAAAATAATTTCATACTTCGCTGATGAACTAAAATAGAGACATTGGACACATGTGACATGTATGTTCTCTTGGGCAATGAACAATTCTGTTCTCCCTTTAGGAAGGCGGGGGCTGCAAAACCTGCAAGAAGCAATTACCTACCTTCCAGAGAAGCAACCATTTTAAAACCTGTTATCTAGAAAAATAAACCTGGGTCTCAGTACTCAATACCCAATGGCAGCTCCTCCAATCACACAGACAGGTTCAGGAGCAAAACCATCGACATGAAATCTTCACAGATTAAGAAATGCAGATATAGTCAGACCTTAAAAGTCATGATGTTAGGGCTAGAGCAAACCCATCTGGCTTTGAAGAAAGCACAGTGTTGAGATTCCTCTATCCAGATCACGCCATCCGGGGGAGGCCCCAGCACACTGGGATAAGAGAGCCCATCTTTTCTGTCTTCTCTGAGCCATGCCACCCGACTCTCGGGCCTCCTCCTTTGTTCTCCAGATATGCAGTTAGGCTCCATCTCCACCAGAGCCCCCCACTTGGTTCCCCTCCCCAAAGCCTCTCGACCCCTCATAGAGGAAGCATGTCCCTCACCTGTTGAGGGCGAGGCTGAGCCAAGCTCACACAGCAGTGCTGGTCCAGGCAGGAGTTAAGGCATCTTGGATCAGTAGGACAGCACCCATGACATCAGAGCAGCTCACTTCTGCTCTGCCCCACTCTGCAGGAACCTGAGTTTGCACCTTGCTTCCCCTGCAACCAAGCATTGCTGCCATTTGCTGCAAGATCTCCAGTTTATTCGGGAAGTCTTTCCTCTATCTTCTGCTTCTCACTCCAGTCAATATGGTAAGGTTCTGCTCCTCACTCTAGTCAATATGGTAGCGTCCTCTGCTCCTCACTCCAATCATTATGGTAGTGTGCTCTGTTCCTCACTCCAGTCAATATGGTAGGGGTTCAGAGTCTCACTCCAGTCAATATGGTAGCATCCTCTGCTCCTCACTCCAATCATTATGGTAGTGTGCTCTGTTCTTCACTCAAGCAATTTGTAGTGTCCTCTGTTCCTCACGCCAGTCAATATGGTCGTGTGCACTGCTCCTCACACCAGTCAATATGATAGGCTTCCATTCCCTGAAACCACCACACCCGCAGACCAGCCATTGTCCCCTGCCTCTGAGCCCTGGGAGTCCCTGTGCAACTCAGCCAACTCCTCTGGTTGCCGCTGTGAGCAGGGAGCTGTCAAGCCTCCACACAAGTCCCCCCTCCTCTGCTGATTGACACTTCTACTCGCTCATGGGGTCAGCAAGTTTAAAGGTCACTTGCTGCAGATTCAGAATGCTTCCAAGATAAGTGAAATTCTTCTAATTAGGGGCACTTCAGAGAGTATAGCACCGCAAAGCATTTTAGGTGGTAGAACACGCACACACAAAAAATTCAATTATTGGCCTCAAGCTGAGGAGTGGAGATGGAGCCACTCTTCAGAGCAGGGAGGGAGAGGGCTGGTGATGAGCACTATCACCCTGGAAGTCAGACTCGCCTGCCCTACCCATGGGAGGCTTATATATAGAAGTTCACGTGTTATAGGAGTTCACATCTTAAAGGTGTTCACATCGGCAATCAATTTTATTTTGTAATGGGCTTGGCAAATTAGTAACATTACCAACATGTAAAGCCAACATCGTCTCCTGGGATGGGCCAGTATAAACAGGGCACTTCGAGGCTTAACTTGGTGGAGTTGGTTCACACTGATTTGGGGTTTGGGGTCCCTCTGGAAGGAGGATGAAAATAGGTAGTTAGTCAAGCTAGACAGTTTTATCATGTAGAAGAACAAGAGCAAACCCATGTGAGTCACTGGAACATAAATGACCGGATGAGAGCAGAGAAGAATCAAGAGCTAGGGTTGTCAGGGCCATGTGGTTGTCACGGACAGCAGAGAACCTGGTATGGAAGCTGCTGTATTGCTGCAGAGATAGATTCTAGGATGCAATTCATAACAGATCATGCAAACACTCATTCTAGACGTCTCCACATCTCCTCTCTCATCTTGAAATGACGAAAAGAATATTTGCATCACTCTCGAGAGCAAGAACTTCGGGGTTCCAGGCAGGACTAACGTAGCTCATGATGAAACATCTTTAAAAATCAGGCCTTGACCAACAAAATATCATTTATCCCCCCCATCGTCAGGCTGTGCTCTCTAAATGAATCTGGGCTGGATATGCCCACAGGGATCCTCTCACTTACCCTGGGCACTTCTGAAGTTCTCAGAGCCCCTTTCTGAGGGCATCTCATTGGGCTCAGCTGTCTCTGGGGACATGCATGTCTTGAAAAACAAAGCATAGTCCTTGGAGACAGGTTCACGTGGAGCAGTGTGCCTCGGTGGACAGAACAAAGGTTTGCAGCCTGAGACATGATGGAGCTCGAATTCAACCTCTACCTTGTACTGTGACCCCAGGCAAGCTGCCTTGCCGTCTCCAAACATGGTTTCTTCATTTGTGAACTAAGAATAGTCATATTTACTTTGCAAATTTGTGGAAGGCTCAAAATGTGCAGCACAAGGCAGGGATGTGCTCAGTGAAGGTCTGTGGCAGGTTGCAGATGAGCTCATTTTGTTCATCAGTCCGGACGTAGGTTCCAGGATCCAGGTCCCTGTGAAAAGCATCGGGCAGAGAGGACAGAAGGGGTGTCCTCAAACAGAGAAGAAAGGCTGCCCCTCAAAGCAGGCATCGGGAGACTCAAGGTGCCCATGATCTCAAAGAGAACCCACCCTAGTGTTCAGAGAATGCAAAATAAAACAGAAACACTGGCTTCTGAGAGTCTTTGTTATTGTGTTTCTGTTTCTCTTTGTCACACTGATTGAACCTTGTCTATCTGGCTTTCTTGTGCTTATCTCTTGTCAGTCTCTCACTTCCTGTTTTCCAGGTCCCTTACTTATCCTCCTCTTCCTTCTGTTGCTAAACAATCCCTTAGCTAAGGTGCCTCTTAATCCATCCCTATGACTTCCTGCCATTTAGGTTGAGTCACATGAGTTGACATGAGAGTCTACATACAAAGAACTTTGTAAACTGTAAAATCTTATGCAAACGTAAGGATTATGAGGATTCTCATAATTTTGACTGAAAGCCAGTGGGTTCATCTGAAGGGTGGTAACTCAGCAGTTTTGTGCTCTAATCTGAGCAGATAATGAGCATTTAAACAACTACGCCTACTAAGTGAAAGAAGAAATTAGTCCAACTGCCCAATTACATTTTCTGCTGGTGTGAAGGGGCATATGGCTAAGATGGAGATCAGCGTGCATAATCTTTAGGAAAATCTTCAACTGCATTTCACATCAATTTGAACAAACTGAATCATCATGAAATTGGAAAGTGTTTGGATGTAGAAGGAAAGAAAAGGGTAGAGGCCGGGTGTGGTGGCTGATGCCTATAATACCAGCGTTTCAGGAGGCTAAGGCAGGAGGATTGCTTGAGCCCAGGAGTTCAAGACCAACCTGGGCACACAATGAGTCCTCCTCTCTACAAAAATAAATAAATAGATAGATAAATAAATAAATATAAAACTAATTAGCTGGATATGGTGGCATGCACCTGTAGTCTCAGCTACTCGAGAGGCTGAGGCAGAAGGATCACCTGAACCCAGGAGGTCGAGGTTGCAGTGAGCTGTGATCATGCCACTGCACTCCAGCCTGAGCAAAAGAGAGATCCCAACTCCAAAAAAAAGAGTAGAAATAAACGATCTCTGTCTTGGAGGAGACCCTGACAGCCTACACAGCACCTGTGTGAGTATTTTCAGATGTTCCTTCCTCCAGGAGGAAAGAATCCTGTCCCAGGAGGGGGAACCTGGTTTGTCGAGAGCTGGCTGGATTTCAGCACTTGATGCTTTAGACTAGGCCACCGCCTTCCCACCTTACTCAGTCTGGTCCAAAGTGGAAATCGTGGGTTCCTTTGGGGATCAATGTTTGGGACTACTTCATTTGACATCTTTTAACACTATCTATGAGAAAGTGTGATTATTTATTTGGAAACTTATTCTGCAGAGTAAAATGTTTAAACCAAAAAGATGACTGAATCAAGTATGATGGTGACACAATGAGTCCTGTGGGGCAATGAGTCCCGTGGGGGTCAATGCCCACCTGTCCGCAGGTGGCCAGGAAGACATCTCAGAAGGTTTCCACGTGCTCTACAGTCACGTCTCAGGTGCATGGAAGACACTTAGGAAACACATGCCTAAAAACGAACGGAAGGATGATGGGAAGTTGGGAAAAGGAGAAAAATCAAGAAAGGAGTTCTGGGCTCTGGAGCCAACGAGCTTAAAGATTTTGTGCCTGTCTTGGGAATCTTAAAGTCTCACTAAGGGGGAGGACTTGCTGATGAATGGGTGGCTGGTACCAGACTGACAATTTGCATCCTCTTTTGAAGACATACCCTCTTCTGGGGATCAAAGATATTTCAGACACAATCAAGTCCCTTCTACTTTTGAGCAAACTCCAGCTTCTGTGCCTATTTGGAAGTACAAGCGTGATTGTTGTTCACTTATCCCAAGAAAATAAAGGATCCAAGAAGGAACCCTAGAATGTTGGGGTGCTTAGGAAGACATGAGAGATAATGAAACTGAATCTGAGTAGGTTTGAAGTCAATTCAATCAGGAATCGTGAATAAGATGTGTGCAGTGAATCTCAGACCCCTGAAGGGAATTTTCGAAATAATCACAGTTTATACAAAAGCTGGTGAGATTTTGAACACCCAAGTATAGAGTTCCTACCCGAAAGCAGCAGAGCATGGTGATAGGTGCCACCTCCAGCACGGGCATTGGAACCTCTTTCCCCAGGGGGATTTCAGTCTCAGCCCACGAGATTTTCAAGAGAGAAACCCATCAAAGTGGGTTTGGGTTTTTTTTTTTTTTTTCCTTCTTTTACTCCAAGAAGAAGATGGAGTGACCTGAGAATGATAGAAAGGTTTCTCCCCCTTCGGGATGCAAGGCTTCTTCGAAGCAAGGACAGTAGCAACTGAGATTCCCATGACAAAGTTCTTAAAAGCTGTGAAATGGTTAATTTCACGGTAGGCTTTCCTTTTTCTTTGGTTAAACTCGGTGAATTTACTGACTGATTAGTTAATATAGACCTTCACGCACACGCTTGTACTATTCTCTCGCAGGATTCCCCAAGCTCTTCAAATAGAACCTCTAAGAAAAGCTCTTGAAATGAGTGGGAGAAACAGCTGAACACCTTGCCTTAGCATTCTGTGGGAAATTGTGTCATTATGCGCGCTTTTATTAAATTTGCTTTTTTTCCTCCACCTATTTAATGTTCCTTTTTCTCTGTAAGAGGGGAGGCCTGGAAAGTTTAAATTCACTTTTGTTGCTTTTAATTTATGAAATTAAAAAATTACAGTGAGAAAGAAAGCCACTCTATGCTTCGGCAAAGATTAGGCATTCCGTAGTCCTAATAATTATATTTGGGTGTTAAATGGACTTTTTAACAATATCTTGCGATTCCAGCAGCAGATGGCAAAGAGACCAAATTGCACGCGTTATTTCATTTTTTATGAGTAAGAAATATTGGGTCCTTTCAAACCTGAGTAGTACATATTGATGGTTTTAATTACTTGAGGGCCTGACTTGTTTTTCACTTAAGTGTACACATGGAATTTAAAATAACTTTCTGAGCCCCGGAATGTATTTATTTTCCATAGCTTTTCTGTTAACACAAGACAATGGCTTCTAAAGTTGATGGCATCTACTTTTTTCCTACATGGCTGCTGTTCTACATTTTCAACCGTCCAACTATTGGTGTTTTAAAATGGTATGTTTCATCATTAATGCAATCTGATTAGGTGATCCAGTTCATCATGCTTGCATGAATTCAGCCTCCGTAAGAAGTTGCAGAAAATTGGAATAATGTGCTTTTTTTAATCCACACCTGTTAGCTTTATTGGTGCAATTCATTCTTATAGATTATTATGTTAAGTGTAAATTAGGCAGGAGGCTATTACTTAGATAGTTCTTTGTTTATACATAGGAACAACACAAAGCAGATTTTAAAAAATCATAGTTGGTTTTCTTCCTTTTGATTTTTCTCAGAACACTACAATTTTTGTTCTATCCATTTGATAAATGGATGGTAGACTTCTAGGCACATGGGAAATATGTCAGATACAAGGTTATCTATCAACAGTGGGACCATGAACATACAAAACTCAGTAAGTTTAGACTGAAGGTCTAGAGTTCTTGCCTGAGAGAAACTCACATATTTTAGAAAAATGTGATAGGGGCCAGGCTTGGTGGCTCAGTCTGTCATCCCAGCACTTTGGGAGGCTGAGGAAAGTGGATTGCCTGAGCCCGCGTGTTCGAACCATCCCGGGCAAGTTGGCCAGACCTCGTCTCTACAATAAATCAAAAATTAGCTGAGCATGGTAGCACGCTCCGTAGTTCCAGCTACTTGGAAGGCTGAGGTGGAAGGATCGTGGAGCCCAGCAGGTTGACGCTGGGGTGACTGTGAGCGTGCCACTGCACTCCAGTCTGGGTGACAAAGTGAGACTCCAACTCAAAAAAAAAAAGATAGAAATGGAGATATATGGAAACAGTAATACTGTATAAGATAATACATATTAATTAAGTACTAAGTTATACATATTTTGAGTTCAAATGAGACAGATTATAGGATGTTAGAACTTTAGACTCACCTAGTTCCACTCTTTTATTTTTCACAGAGAAAACCGAGATTCAGAAAGGTTAAGTAATTTGTCTAAGACCGTTATGTCTAAGCTTGTATGTGGCGGAGTCAAAGCTAGACGGAGTGTTGACCAGTTCTCAGTCTGGCACTTCAGGTACCATGGCTGCCTAGACAGGGGACGTGAGCTGGGCTCTCAAGGTCCAAGTCAGAGCCTTGGAAGAGTTGGCAGGTTGGGTTGTGCATGTTCCCAGGTGGTGACATTCCCACGAACTCTGATGACCAACCCATGGACAAGACACTCCACTGAGGGTGGGATTTATGTATGTGACAGGCTGGTGTGTGAGGGTGCTTTGATTCCCTCTGGCCCTTCTGTTCCCTGGGATGGTTTTGTTTGTGAAGACTACCTTAACCCAGTCAACTCTGAAGCGTGACCTACTCCTAAGAAGATTGTTCACTTCAAGAATCCTTGGTATAGTTAAAGCTTGACCAGAGCTTGAATACTGGCCCCATGCCTTACTGTCTGTGTGAACTTGGGCAAGCTACTTGCCCTCTCTGAATGCAAAGATGATAGTACATCTACCTCACAAGGTTGTTGTGAAAATTAAATGAGATCATGCTTATAAAGCAATTACCAAGCCAGGTGCAGTGGCTCACACTTCTAATCACAGCTACTTGAGAGACCAGGATGGGAGGATTGCTTGAGGCCAGGAGGTGGAGATCAGACTGGGCAACATAACAACACCCTGACTCTACAAAACATGTTAAAAATAAACTGGCCATGGTGGTGCATACCTGTAGTCCTAGCTACTCTGGAAGCTGAAGCGGGAGGATCGCTTGAGCCCAGGAGTTCTAGGATGCAATGAGCCATGATCGTGTCTCTACACTCTAGCCTGGGTGACAGAGTAAGAACCTATCTCTAAAATAATATCATTTTGTAGTGTTTTTTTTTTAAAGCAACTACCAGAGCACCTGGTCTATAATGTAAAATAAATGTTCACTATTTCAACCCTGAGGATTCTGATCCACCCTAGATTTATTTCTCTTTTAAAAAGTTAACTGTGGAAGGCTGAGACAGAAGGATTACCTGAGCTTAGCAAGTCGAGGCTGTGGTGGCCATGAGCATGCTACTGCACTCCAGCTTGGGTGACAAGAATAAGACTCCAATTAAAAAAAAAATGTTAACCAGAGCCCAGCCTTTGGTTTGCCCTGAACAATTTCTTTGTGGCCTTGGGGATAATCTATGCCATGTTCTTCTTCATGGCAGAGAAGTTAAAGACAGAGAAGGAAGACACACCACACATGTCCCTGGACCACCACAAAAAATGCATCGATGAGCAAAACCCTTTTGGCATCTTCTTCTCCCTGACCACAAGATGCTGAGGCATTCACTCAATGCCATTGAGGCAGTGACCATTCCAAATTTTGAAACGCGTTCTTTAAAAGCAGCTCATAACAAGCATCAGTCAGAACACTAACAAAAGTTCTCCTCCTGGTCTCCTGCTCTGGTTTCAAGACATCTTGATTCACATGAAGGATATACCGTTTCTATATAATTTTTATTCCTGGTATCCAGTGTCTAGGAGAGGAGAGCTGAGCTTGCGACTGGCATCATAGAGACTAAGGGTTTTCATTCAGTATCAGGAGGGAGGATCTGGTTTTCCATTAAGGGGGAAATAAGATCACTGGATGCTAAGAGCTCATGCCTGATTCAACCTTTCTCCCTGACAAGGTGGGGACGGGGTGGAGGTCATTCAGATAAAGCTGGAAGGACAATTGGAACAGACATCCCACCTCTTGTGAGAAACAAAAGACCTAAAGATACAAAGGGTAGTGATATGCCATTTCTTGTCATTAATATTCTTCCAAAGGGCACGGTGGGAAGCTCATGCTTGTAATCCCAGCACTTTGGGAGGCCCAGGCAGGAGGATGACTTGAAGTCAAAAGTTTGAGACCAGACTGGGCAACATAGTAGGACTGTGTCTTTACAAAAGGATTAAAAATTAGTCGGCATGGCCGTGTGTGCCTGTAGTCCCAGCTATCAGAAGGCTGAGGCAGGAGGATTGCTTGAGCTCAGGAGTTTGAGTCTTAGTGAAGCATGATCACACCACTGCACTCCAGCCTGGACAATAGAGTGAGACTCTGTCTTAAAAAACAAAAACTCTCTCAAAGACTGTCCTCTGGTGCTGCTCATGTAAAGGTCTCGGTGCCTCTGGATTCTAGTGTGGACACTGCTGGGATCCCCTCAGGGAGGGGCAGGAGAGAGGGGACGCTGTGCAGGGGTGGAGGGCACAACCCCCCCATTTGAGGCTATCCTGAGACATTTTTTTCTCTAGCCCCAACAAAGACATTGTTGGGAAGCTTCAAAGCAATGTCTCTTCACACCCCAGGCATCATTTTGGAGCTGGATGCTGCTGAGGCCACCACACAGGTCACCACAGAGACAAGAAAACCCAATGGCAACCCACTGACTGCCTGTGTGAAGGCATCACTGGGAGACAGTTGAGCTTTTAAGCCCTTCAAATTTAAATCTCCCCCTCTACACCTTCCATTATGAAATTGGTTTATAATGTGCTATAACGTGTGACAGTTTTTCCCACTTGTTCGAATCATTCTTGTGATTTTTACTTAACTGTTAGATTCCAGCCCCAAACACTTTGAGGTCTTTGGACCATTCAAATACATAACAGTCCAGCCTGGCTTATAGTCCACACTCAGTTGTCATTTGCTTGTCGGGGGACATTGGGTAAAGATGGAGAGGAACCTGAGACAAGTAGAATACAATGCTTGTCCCCTAAAGTTCTTATCACAGCAGGATGGGGTGTTAAGAGAAATAGTAACTGGTTTATTTCTAAACAGCACTCATAGTTTGGTTTGATTCCTATCCCAGTTCTGGAGAAGTACCTGAGCCTGTTTGTCCGTGCAATGGAGACTGATCCCTTAAGAAGCTATTGTAGAACACAGTGATTAACATCACAGACCTTCAAACTAGATAGTGTGAGTTCAGATCCCAGATCTGCCTCTCACTAGCTCAGGAACACTTGAGCAAGTAACCTCTCAGCTCCCAGCTTCTGTTTTCTCCCCTGCCCATTGAGGTGGATGACAGTACCAGCCCAACAGGGCTGTTGGAAGGATTAAATGACTGGGGTACTTAACAATAGATTGAAAGCAATGTGAGCTCTCATTAAGAATGAGTTATTCTTAGTATTCAGATTCTCAAACGTTCTAAATTAATGCATTTGACAGGTTTTGATATACCAGGGAAGTGTGTTCGGGGATAGCAATGCAGTGCTTCTTTTTTTTTTTTAGATTAGAAAATATAGTTTATTGCCAGACTCAGTGGCTCAGTGTATAATCCCAGCACTTTGGAAGGCCAAGGTGAGTGGATGGCCTGAGCCCATGGGTTCAAGACCAGCCTGGGCAAATTGATGAGACCTTGTCTCTACAATAAATTTTTTTTTTTAAAGTAGCCGGTCATGGTAGTGCACGCCTGCAGTTCCGGCTACTTGGAAGACTGAGGCTGATCACTGGAGCTCAGCAGGTCGACGCTGGGATGGCCATGAGCATGCCACTGCATTCCAGCCTGGGCGACGGAGTAAGAGTCAAACTCAAGAAGAAAAAGAAAGAAAACATAGTTTATTTAGAAAGTAAATTGGAGAGAGAGAGAAAGAGGGGATTCACTTCCCCAAGGTGGGGAGAGGGCCAAGCCAGGAAACATGGCCCAGTCATAGCCCAAAGAGCACAGGGTCACACCATAGCTTAGCAAGGCAATGGCAACACAGTTCTTCTAAATGAAAACTCTCCTTTTCTTTCCCCTGTACGATAACACTTCCCTAACATACAAATGACCACAGTCAAGGCCCAAACGGGTGCTGTAGTGCCTTGGAGATGCACAGGCCTCCTTGGGAGCTGGGTCTCAGACTTAGCCATGTATGTGTCATTAGCCCCTGCCCTGAGTGGCCAAGTACTTGGTGTTCAGTAAATGGTAGTGAAGGACGATATAGCTGCTAAGTTTGAGCAAATGTAAGAAGGCGGGCCCTTCCCAGGACGTGTTCAGGGCTTTCATTCCAGGATGTCTGGAATTCAGGGATGATATTAGTTTGTAGGACCATGTCTTAGTCTGTTTGAGGTGCTATAACAAAATGCCATAAACCAGGGAGCTGATAAACAACAGAAATTTCTCACAGTTCCAGAGGCTGGGAAGTCCAAGATCAAGGCATTAGCAGATGTAGCACCTGGAGCCCGTTTTCTGGTTTATAGATAGTTCCTTCTTACTCCGTCTTCACATGGTGGTACAAGGCTCTCTCAAGCCTTTCACTTTTTTTGAGCCCAGGCTGGAGTACAGTGGCACACTCACGGCCACTGCAGCCTCGAACTACTGGGCTCAGGCAATCCTTCCACCTCAGCCTTCCAACTAGCTGGAACTAAGACACACGCCACCACGCCCAGCTAGTTTTTGTGATTTATTGCAGAGACAAGGTCTCATCAAGTTGCCCAGGCTGGTCTCGAACCCCTAGGCTCAGGCAATCAACTCGCCTCAGCCTCCCAAAGTGCTGGGATTACAGGCTGAGCCACCGAGCCCAGTCTCAACATATGAATTTTAAGGAGATGCAAGCATTCCGACTCTAGTCGACTGTTACAAATTACCACAAACTTGATAGCTTTGAACAACAGAAATGTATTGTCTCACATTTCTGGAGTCCAGAAGTATAAAGTCAACATGTCTGCAGGGTTTGTTCCTCCTAGAGGAAGAATCCTGCCCCACCTCTCCCATGCTTTCCTTGGCTTGTGGCCTCATCCCTCCAATCTCAGCCTCCGTCTTCACACGGTCTTGTCCTCTGTGTGTCTCTCCTGATACTTCCTAATGAGAACACCTGCCACTGGATTTAAGGAACACCCTAATCCAGGATGATTTCATCTCAAGGTGTTGGGCTTAATTACATCTTCAAACTCTTTTTCCAAATAAGGTCACGTTCACAAGCTCCAGGTAGAGATATCTTTCGAGGGGCCACCGTGCAATCCACCGCAGGGGGGTTAAAATGCTGATGTGGCTGGAGGCACCCAGGAATCAAATTATTCTACCAGACAATGTGCCTTTATTGGGAGACGTGTGGGCTTAGAAATGGAGCCATTTGGAGATGTCAGGGAAGTGCACGGTGCCTGACTTCCTCTCTGCCACCCCCCTCTGACATTCCAGGAGAGCATCACCCCTGGATTCTCTCTTCCCAGAGATCCCTGTCCAGTTCAGAGATTTCTGTAAATACTGAAGCCACAGGAGAATGTTGAGGGGGAGACAGTTAGGTGAGCAGCCCAGCAGACTTTTGGTGCTTGGAACCCTTCACTGCTTCACCACTGGGGATCGTCCAAGGATCCAGGACTGGAACTGAGCACAAGACAGGTACCCGTGGATGAAAAAGGCCAGAGTTCCAATCTGTGCCTTTTTCTGGCTAAGACATATACCACCAGGCCCAAGAGGAACATTCTGGAAAAATATTCATGAATGTGATTAAACACAATTGATCGAGGGCTTCATCGGCCCTGGAATCTTTTTTTCTAAGCATTGAATCCTCACCACAATCCTTTGAACTAGTTAGTGTCACTATGCCCCTTTTGCAACTGAAGAATCAGGCACAGAGAGGTTAAGCAACTTGCACAAGGTCACACAGTCACGACCAGTAAAGCCAGCATTGTTTACACGGCCTCACATATTAAGTCATTTATACTGAAAGTTTTTCTCTTTAAGAAGATTTCAGATTTTTACCATCAGGGCCAGAGGGACCTATAGTGGGTCCTTATCGCCAAAGGCACACAAGAAGTGGCTTACCTTGGTCCCAGTCACAGTGCTACTCCCCAGGTGGCCTGAATTCCCCTGCCCTCTCTGGTGGAGGACAGGCAGATGCTCTTGGCGCTAACCCAGGGTCCTGGAGGCGAGGCCATGGCAGGGGGTGGGGTCACAGGGGGCTGGGCTCTTTTGACATCCACTCCGGAATTAATTTTAATATTTGATGACCCATGCAGCCACTCCCTTGTGCCCTGGCTAAACGTCAGCCCTGCTCCGGGTCTCAGCCCACCTCCTTGCAAAGAGAAAGCTTTGGTTTCACAGATGACCAGCGTTCGGCCTGGCCTTGATGTTCCAGGCATGTGGTCCGCTAGGAGCACAGAAGCGCAGAGCTGGCAAGAGGCAGGGAGTGAGTGATTTCCCCTTGGCCCCATCAGAAAGCCCGCAGAGACACCCTTCCATCTTCCCGGAGGCAGGAGTTACTACCTGAGCTTTAGGCTGTCAGGCTCTTGAGGCTAACTCTGACATCTCCTTCCCTGCAGTATCTAGGGGTTGATAACATGAGAAGGCGTGAGTGTGAACAGGAGGGGGCGAGTGTGCTGATGACATTCTCTGCGACTGAAGTGTGAAGTGTCATCCCTAACCAGAGACCCCGGGGGGAGCCCAGAACCCTGGGGAGCCTGAACACATGTTGCTCCTTCAGCAGTTGAGAACAGAACCCTGGGCTGATGACCGTGCCAGGACAGCATGTGGTGTTTAAGCAATAGCTTTGTTTTGTTGTATTAAGGTGAGGTGTTTTACTGTCTTCTGATCACAGAATTAATATATCCTCTTGTATAACACTGAAAATATAAACAGTGTTTAACTGTACCCCACAATATCAACATAAAAAATGTTGATATTAAAAAAAAAAGAAAATATAAACCGTATAAAGAAGAAAATAAAAATCACCCGTAATCTCAATTGTCGACCGAGAGGTCACGTGTTGCTTCCTGGTTCTTCTATTTTTTTATTTATTTATTTTTTATTTTTGGAGTCTCACTCCGTTGCCCAGGCTAGAGAGCAGTGGCATGCTCATGGTCACCCCAGCATCGACCTGCTGGGCTCTGGTGATTCTTCGGCCTCAGCCTTCCAAATAGCCAGAACTAACTACAGGCACACGCTACCACGCCCAGCTAAGATTTAATTTATTGTAGAGATGAGGTCTCGCCAATTTCCCTGGGCTGGTCTCAAATCCGAGGGCTCAGGCAATCCCCTCACCTCAGTCTCCCAAAATGCTGGGATGACAGTTTGAGCCACTGTGCCCGGCCTCTTCCTGGTTCTTACTTTCTCTCCCTCTGTGTGTGTGTGTGTGTGTGTGTTGTCATATGTGACAACAGCTGACAATTACAGTTCTCCAACCAGTGTTAAGAATTGTACTAAGCAGTTTGCAAAGCTTATTGCATTTAATTCCTAAAGAAAATCTAAAAACTTCAACTGGACCTGAGTTGAGGTCACATTCTCCACCCAGGGCGATACTGTGCTTTAGACACTTAACATGACAACACGAGCATCTCTTAAAGCACCGTTCATTCTTCCAAAGCTTGATTTTGTGAAGGTTGTGTGACATTCCAGAGCATCAGTATGTTGTTTCTCTCATCATTTCTCTTTCTGGAACATTTCAGTTCTTCTTTCCAGCTTTTTGGCTTTATAAATAATACCTCGATGAACATCGTTGAGCATAGCCCTTTCTAGACCAGCTCCCTGGGAGGGGAGGTATTAGGTACAAGGTTACAAATGATTTTAAGGCCATTGATTTGTCTGAATGAAATTGCTCCCCAGAGATATAGTCCCACATTGCATTCTGATCATTGAGGACTAAGTCTTTGGATCTTACCTCCAGTGTTTTATGCAATTAAAAAAAAAAGTCTCGTTTTCTGAAGATCGGGTTTTATTTATTTATTTATTTTTAAGTCAGGGTCTCACTCTGTCACCCAGGCTGCAGAGCAGTGGCATGATCACAATGATTACAGGTGATGGCAGCCTTGATCTCCTGGCTCAGGCGATCCTTCCGCCTCAGCATCCTGGGTGGCTGGGACTACAGGCACGCGTCACCGTGCGCGGCTACTTTTTTAAAAAAAATTTTTCACTATGTTGCCCAGTCTGGCCTTGAACTCCTGGGCTCAAGCAATCCTCTCACCTCGGTCCCCCAAATTGTTGGGACAGGTGTGAGTCACCATGCCCAGCCAAGAATAGGCTTTTTAATATGGAACATTTGAATCTACAAATAAGAGACGGTGACAAGAAATAACAAATAAAAGGAGCAACAGAGAAGAAAGTAGATGAAAAATATATTAAAATTCAAAATACAATCCTCTGAGGTGGAGAAGACAATGGCAATCTTTTTTTTTTTTTTTAATCTATAGATGGTAGGTTCTTCTGTTAATTAATTTTCCCACCAACTAAAGTGCTGGCTGGTTGTCAATTTGTTTCTGAGATGGAAAGAAGAAATGTGTACTTTGTGTAGAGAAGGTTATGAGAGCCTTGGGTGTGTCTGTGGTTGTGTGGGCATCTTTTAGATTTTTCTGAATATTGAGCTTTGACAATTAAAAAAAGAGAGATGGACTGATAATCATCTTTATATATCAATAACTAAATACAGGGAAATAAGGAAACATAAAGTATATTTGTATAACTACCTTTAAGAACTTTACTTCTTCAAGAACTTTACATAGATATATGTATAACTATCATCTGTTTTTATAACTATTCTTACAAAATTTAGATATTACTACGAAATACTGTAAGTATAGATATACACATACAGTTTAGTTTGTTTTTTTTTTAATTAACTACCCAAAAAAAGCCCATAGAAATGGAAAACTTTTGCCACAAGTTACCGTATGGGTCAAGCACAGTCTATTATGACTTGTTACACCAAATTGAGGCCTTTTGTCTATTAGCATATTGTGCAGTATTAAATGTAACTACAGATGTTTGCATTCTTGCACATCTAAATTCTATTTTTATTTTAAGACAAAAAACAAGAAAATGGGATGTGATGCAAATTTTCAGGAAAAGTAAAAATTAGTTGATATAACTTACTTGTGTCTCATAAAGTTGGCCTACTTTGTTAAAGAACTTAATGATCTCAATCTTTGTTTTCCAAGCTAGTACAAAATAAAATGAAGTCAGACACTTTTTTTTTTTTTGAAAAGTAACGCAAGAAAGAAAGAAAGAATATTCTAGCAACCAATCAATTGCCGGGCTTCTATCCGCAGTAGCGGGACAGACATTACATGGAGAGCTAGACTGGACTAGCCAGCGGAGAGCCAGCTTTACCAGAATAAACTTCCTCCAGAGTACACTGTGAGCAATAGAAAAAATAAGAGCTTCAAGAAGTGAGACTCATACCGTGCTGAGAACAAAATCTTGAGAAGCTACTTGAAAGATTCAGAAAACAGAAGTGTTCCTTTATGCCCCAAATCAAGCAGAGGCCTGGTAGCCTGCAAGACTGAGTACAATTTTATTTTATTATTTTATTTTATTTTTTGAGTTGGAGTCTCACTCAGTCGCCCAGGCTGGAGTGCAGTGGCATGCTCACGGCCACCCCAGCGTTGACCTGCTAGACTCCGGCGATCCTTCCCCCTCAGCTTTCCAAGTAGCCAGAACTACAGATGCACACTACCACACCGGGTTAATTTTTTGATTTATTGTGGAGATGAGGTCTTGCCAAGTTGCCCAGGCTGTTCTCGAACCTGTGGGCTCAGGCAGTCCCCCACCTCGGCCTCCCAAAGTGCGGGATGACAGGCTTGAGCCACCACACCCAGCCTGAATACAATTTCTAAAGAAACTACTACGTAGGCTCTGGGGAGTTCCTGGTCTCTCAGTCACATTTGCAGTAACATCAGGAGGTCAGTCAGGAGTTGGAGGCTGCAGTGAGCTATAATTGCGCCACTGCACTCCAGCATGGGAGACAGAGCAAGACGCAGTCTCAAAAGCAGTAGGTTTAGAGTGTCAGAAAGCTCCTAGGAACACAAATCTGCCTACTGGAAGCTGAGTTCTGTAATCCTTTCACAGCCTAGAGAAACTTCTACAATGATAGAAATGTGCTACGTACACGCTGGCCAATACAGTAGACCCTAACCTCATATGGCCATTGAGTAGTTGAAATGAAGCACATGCATGGCGATTGCAGCAGCCAATAGCTACGGGTGACTATTAAAATTCGAATGAATTAAACTAATATAAAATTTATTATAACTCAATTTTTTATAGAGAGGAGGTTTTGCTATGTTGTCCAGGCTGGACTCAAACTCCTGAGCTCAAGCAATCTTCTCACCTCAGCCTCCCAGTATACTGGCATGGGGCAGCACAGAGAGTACACAGAATAAAATGCTTTTTCTGTTTCAGTGGCTCACATTGTTGAAAGCCCAAATTCTGCTTTAGGTAAACTTTGGATGTATACAGCCTCCAAGAAGTAAAACTACAACAACAACAAAGAATGAGAAAGCAGAACTTGTTAAGGAAGAGCTGAAGCAGAGACACTTAACTCAGGGTGGGCGCGACGGCCATGAATCTGTTTGAAATGCCACCGGAGTCTGTGTGGCTCCTACTGTGCTCTGTTGGGATGTCGGTTCCTCTCCTTTCTGGTTAAAGTGGTTATTTTGGTGGCTCAATGCTTTCGTGTTCAATAGGCTTGATTTTTCACACAGCTGGATTATCTTGGATATGAAAGCTCTCTGCTTAATCTTCTCCATTTCTCTCTGTTCGTTCCGCTACACAGATGCGAGTGTGAAGCCTTCATCTCTCTCTTGGGCTCTGATCGAGTGTGACAGTTTCTCTGATGGGCCCCCATAGAGAAATCAACACATTGCAACTTTAGGAAGAAGAGAAGAGGGCCCTGCAAAAGATATCTCCATCCCAGGTCCCCACGTGCTGTCTGCCTTTCTTATTCCTTGATAAAGTGGGTCCTCAGCTGCCCATTCTGCAGTCGTGAGAAAAGGAATTGACCCTGACTACGGCAGGTCACCTTGGTCTGTTTTGAGTTTCCATTCTCGGGTAAAAACTAGTTAGTCTAATTCAGAATTATTTGCAGACAGATATAGTGACATCTTTAAGTGAGATTCTCTTCTTTTCAGTAATTTTTCAAACCAGCAGGCATCTGATTAAATGAGAACGTTGACTAGCTTTCCTAATTCCTGCAGATGAAGTGAAGAATTAAAGAACTTCAGGAAACTGAAAAAGTTTTCTGCCCTCTTCTGATTTCAGTGAAGGCCATTCAAATGTCACTGAACTACTTGGGTTTGTGTGTGTGTTGTTTTGGGGTTTGTTTTTGAGACTGCGTCTTGCTCTGTCTCCCAAGTTGGAGTGCAGTGGTGCAATTATAGCTCACTGCAGCCTCTAACTCCTGGGCTCAAGTGATCCTTCCACCTCAGCCTCCAGAGTAGCTGGGACCACAGGCATGTACTGCCACACCCCACTAATTTCTTTATTTTCTGTAGAGGTGGTGTCTCACTTGTTGCCTAGGCTGGTTTTGAACTCCTGCTTTAAGCAGTCCTCCCGCCTTGGCCTCCCAGTGTTGGGATTACAGACACAAGCCATCACACCCAGCCTGAATACTTATTATTAACAAGTCTAGGAGGAGATGTAGGTTCAGCTATGATAGGCAAATATATTTTGCTTAAGAGGAAGAAAGATTCAGTGAGATACCGCCCCAGGATTGCTGTAATAACTTTAGACACGACTCGAATGCTTTCCAAGGAGGAACATTTTTAAAATCAAGGCAAATTCTAATCAGGGGGCAAGTCAGGATAGGACTTTCCCATCAGCATAATTCTACTCCTAATAAATGTAGATATGGGAGGAAGGGGAAATTGCAAGGATTTCTAATGGTGATAGAACGGGGCCAAATGACAAGATGACAAACAAGGTGACCCCCACGGGAAGCACTTACGGATTCAAAAACCAAATAATGAAGAGTGTGGGAAAATAAGATGAATGTAGCTGAGTTAATATCTATTCTTTGCACTTATTAGAGAAGGGCAAAAGCCACTTGACACCGCTACTGGTAATTAGCTAACATCATCAACTGCCTGCTTTCCCGTATCTGAATACTTGCTAGAATCTAGCATGATCTTAAGTCAAATGTTTACTGGAGGCCCCTGTCATGCACATGAAATTGCAGAAACATTCCACATGAATTATAGCAAGACATCCTGTGCAATAATTAGGCTCACTTTAGAAGAGCCTATCCCTACCAGATTTCAAGATGGAAAATAATGACATCAGTTGTCAGTTCCTTCTACATTATGTCAAGTACTCAAAGAACTGTTTATTTATTTTAAAAAGTATACATGCTGAAAAAAAAAATAACCTGTAATCCTAGTACTTTGGGAGGCTGAAGCAAGAGGATTTCCTGAGCCCAGGGGGTTCAAGACCAGCCTGGGCAACTTGGTAAGACCTCGTCTCTACAATAAATCACAAATACTGGCCGGGCATGGTGGCGTGTATCTGTAGTTCCAGCTACTTGGAAGGCTGAGGCAGAAGGATCGCCTAAGCCCAGCAGGTAGAGGCTGCGATGGCTGTGAGCATGCCGCTGCACTCCAGCCTGGGTGACGAGTGAGAATCCAACTCAAAAAAAAAAAAATTTAAATTAAGAAATCGAAGACACTGAGACAGAAGGAAAGTAAGAGAGGCATCTGGTTAGCATGTAGTTCACCACCATTTTTCTGCATGTCCTGGAAGTGTCAAGTATCAATTTGGCTTTTAAACATCTAGCAGCTACTGCAAAAGAGAAAACATCCAGTTAGGAGACACATGATGATCATCAAGTCCAAATTAACCAAGTGCTTGGGATAAGGACAAATATTCCTATTCGGACACCCAGAGAGACTTCTTGTCTTCTCCTATCTGGGGGGACATCACCGCCTTCTGCTTCACCAAGTCAAGCCAGGACGCAGGATGCCTTCTGCCTGGCTATACACTTCTGCCTGTCACCGTCTTATACAGTTGACTCTGTTTGCCAAAAATCCAATGACGTTATGTGGGCTTTTAATATGTGAAGGTCATGCCAGGTGTAGTAGTCACACCTGTAATCCCAGTGCTTTGGAAAGATAAAGAAGGAGGATTGCTTGAGGGCAGGAGTTTGAGACCAGCCTGGGCAACATAGTGAGACCTCATCTCTAAAAAAATTAGGCCTGGCATGGTGGCTCAAGCTTTGGGAGGCCGAGGCGAGAGGATTGCCTGAACCCAGGGGTTCGAGACCAGCCTGGGCAACTTGGTGAGACTTCATCTCTACAATAAACCAAAAAATTTGCCATGTGTGGTGGTGCGTGCCTGTAGTTCCAGCTACTTGGAAGCTGAGGTGAAAGGATCACCTGAGCCCAGCAGGTGAAGGCTGTGGTGGCCGTGAGCATGCCACTGCACTCCAGCCTGGGTGACACAGTGAGACTCCAACTCAAAAAATAAAAAAGTTAAAAAAAAATAATCCAGGCATGGCAGCACACACCTGTAGTCCTAGCTACCTGAGAGGCTGAGGTGGGAGGATCACTTGAGCCCGGAGTTCTAGGCTGCAGTAAGTTAAGATTGCACCACTGTACTCCAGCCTAGGCAATAGAGAAAGATCATGTCTTTAAAAATGAATGAATACATAAAAATTAAAACGCAAATGTCCTCCTATACGGAATGACTAGCGTAAGATGTCAGGAAGCAACCCATTGCAATCAAGCTGTGTGCCAGGTGACTGGAGAGAACCACAGCTCAGGGGAAGAATTAACTCCAGGTCTTTCCAGTTTCTCAGCGCGGGGCAATTTGAAGGGTGGGTGTAATAACAGCTGAAGGCAAGACCAGCGGTCGTCTCAGTTAGAGAGAGGGCTCTCCCCCCTCAGACCACACTTTTTGATGGACATTGTGAAAAATAAATGACAAGACAGCAGAAACAAGAGGGAATGAAGAGGGAAGGCGATGTTAGTATCACACAGACACAGCTGTGTTCTTGGGAGAGGCCTGTGCTATTTTCCCCCAAGCTAGCCCTGAAGCAATACTCGGGAGTTCTTTGCAATCCCCCCAGAAGAAAACCCACTTTTCAGGCATTAGTGTATCAGTCAGGGTCCAGTAACGAGATGGAACCCACACCGGGTTATTTTAACAGGGGGAATTTGATGTACAGAATTCTTTAACTAGGTAACTCGAAAGACACAGAGAGAGCACTAGGGTATCAAAGAGAGTGTGTTGCAGCTCCTTGGGCAGGGAGAGCAAAGACACTGGAATTCTTTTTTTTTCGGAGTCGGAGTCTCACTCTATCTCCCAGGCTGGAGTGCAGGAGCACACTCGAACTGCTGGGATCAGAAGATCCTTCCACCTCAAGGCTGGAATTCTTAAAGCTGAGAGTCCCCCATAGCTGTAACTCAGCCCTCCCAGAAGGGGAGCTGCTGGTGAGAGGTAGGGTCTGAGGGTTGCACCCTGAGCTCTGGGAAAGGGGCTGTGGCAGCTAGGGCTGGTGTCTGAAGGAGTGTGTTGAAGCTTGTTCTGCCAGCACTGGGGAAACTGCAGGCTGGATTCAGCTGTTCCTACCAGAACACGATGCTCCTGGCAGGTAGGAGCGGTGAGACTCCTCCATGGACACAAGGAAATGGAGACAGAAGGCTAGCAGGAGGAAACAAGCCCCCCAGCCTTGCAGTCTCCCTCCAGCGCCCCCTATCATCAGAGCCTAGAAGAGATTGGAGCCAAGCTTTCCTGTAAACCAGCCCAAATGCCAGGAAGCAGCTTCTGGAAGGGCAGATTTGAAACTAAGGAACAATAGTTAACTTATTGGCACAGTGGATCACGCAGATTGTAGTGAAGGTTCTGTAGAGGAGCCTGGGTAGGCCGTTCATATCGCACAGTATTTTATAATTTCCTTCCCTGGAAGTCAATTGCTGCTAAACTTTTTGTCTTTCCTGTGTCCCTTGCAATAGTCCTTTCCTTCTGAAAATGATATCCAGTTATCAGTACTCATCTTGCAAACCTGAACCCATACTCGCACCAATATAAATCATCCTTGACAGATTAGATATTACATGTTTTCAACACACAAAAAAAATATGTGAGGTGGTAGATGTATTATTAGCATGATTTAAACATAATGTATGTGTTTACTTTCTACTACATAAGCATGTACCAAAACAAATTGCACCCCACAAATATATAACATGCAATTATTATTTGTCAATTAAAAATAACATTTTAAAGCTTAAATTTTTTTACAAATCGTCTCTCTTAGAAGGTAAACTATAAAACATATTTTTTGTCAAAATGAATATCTTCACATCGCATAAAAAAGAATGAAAGGTTAAGGCTAAAAATTAAACATCGTAGTACAATGAGAGAATTAAAGGAAGAAAAGAGAAATGTCCAAAATAAGAACATAAAAAATTGAATGCATCTTAGAGTTAGTGCAAAATGATTTTAAAAATGAGTATTAAAACAATAGAAATAAAAATGGAAAACAAATGAGAATACATTTTTTAAAAATGAAATTTAGACAACATAAGAAATTTTAAATTGATCAATAATCCTTTAAAATAAAACCAGTAAAATGGGATTACATTGCTTTTTGGTTAAGGAAGGAATATCAATTTTTGAAATTCATTTTTAGGTAAGAGAAAACATGGGAGAGTAAGACAGAAACAAAGAACTTCAGTGATAGCACACAAGAATAATGACCATTGGCTAAGTGTCAAAAGAATGAATGACAAGCACTGAGCTAGGAGCTTTTCATGTAGTGTCTCATTTAAACCCCACAACAGTCCCATAAGGCAGATACTATGATCATTCCCATATTTCACAGACGAGAACATTGAGACTTAGCGTATTCTCACAGCTTATAAAATTATGGAATTGAAATTTGAATTCAGCTGGACCTGTGTAAATGCAGAGCTCAGGTTTTGTAGGAAAGCTGCCAGGTAATACGCAGTAGAAACAAGGAAAGATAAATGAAAGATAACCAGTATAGGGAAGAGGCACTTACACCCCCATGTTTATTGCAGCACTATTCCCAATAGCCAAGATGTGGAATAAAAAAGTGCCCATCAACAGATGAATGAATCAAGAAAACGTACTTATATACACAGAATGGAATACAATTCAGACATAAAAACGAGAATGAAATCTTGTTATTTGAGACAACATGGATGGAACTGGAGGCCGTTACCTTAAGTGAAATAAATCAGGCACAGAAAGATAAATATCACCCGTTCTCACTCATAAGTGAGAGCTAAAAATGTGGATCTCATGACAGTAGAGTGTAGAATGGGGGTTGCCAAAGGCTGGAAAGGGAAGGAGGACTGGGAGAGTGAAGAGAAATTGGTTAATGGAACAAAAATAGATAGAAAAAATAAGTTCTAATATTAAATAGTAGAGTAGGGAAGCTACAGTTAACAATAATTCATTGTGTACTTCAAAATACCTAAGAGAGATGTTTGTAATGTTTTCAACACAAAGAAAAGATAAATGTTTGAGTTGACAGATATATTCATTACCCTGGTTTTATCATTACATGTTGTATTCAAATATCAGAATATCACATATACTTCCCAAATATATACAATGGTTGCATATCAATAAAAAAATAAAGATAGCCAGTATATGTTATGTTAATGAAATCCCAAAGTAATGCTGCAAAACTGATTTATTCAACAAAGCATATCTGTGATAAAATTAGGGCAAAATCAGAAAAGAGGATAGGGAGAAACAAGAGAAAACAAAACTATTAGAGCCCCCTGTGAAACTGACTCTCCAGAGTCCTCGCTTTCCCGGCCATGCAGTCCCTTAGTCACAAAGAGCCTTGGGTGTTCCCACCTCTCTTTGCCTCATAACTTTGATGAAATGGTCTTGGTCCCTTTGTCAGGCCTGGGTTCTATCCTGCCTGGCCACAAGGCACTCCCCACTGCCCTGTCGAAGTCACAGGGAAGTTGCCTTAACATCCCAGGTCTGTCCAGCCTGATGTCCAAAGGAGGTCACGTTAACAGGAATACCTATACCTCTCTCACCCCTAGACCCTGTGCTCACATAAGACGTGCAGTTCTCATAAAGATCTGTTCCTCTGTTTACCTGGGAATCTGTGTGTCCAAGCAGCTACACCCATTGGTATCTACTGCTTTGAGCTGTGCCACCATCCCAACTCTTATGCTTTGGGAGAGTCGCTCGAAAGCCTGGGCATCCCAGAAAACTCTGCAGGTAAATTTCCTATTAGGATGTGCATTGCGGGATGGAATGAGCATTGGAAAGCATGTCCAATGGGCTGTCCTTCAGACACCCAACTCAGTAAAGAGCCAGAAGGGAGATGTCAGGAAGAAAGTGTGAGTGGGCCTGACATGTGTGGATAAAGAATAAGTAGGACTTTCTGTCTCTTGGACATGGTTTCTCAAGGGTTGCACACGTGATGTGCTCATTTTCTAGGATTTAATAAGCTACAGACAAACTCTTAGGCATTAGCATGAAGTTGGCATTATGAGGACCAAACTTGACACATATGTTTGCATATAGAACAACTTATAGGCAACAGAGTGGTATAAAATAATAAGACAGCAAACTTTTTCATAACTAGAGTGATCATCATAACTAGAGATATCTTAGGCTGGTCACAGTGGCTCACACCTATAATCCCAGCACTTTGGGAGGCTGAGGCAGGAGGATTGTTTGAGCCCAGAAGTTCAAGAACCACCAGACAATATAGCGAGACACCATTTCTACAAAACATTTAAAATATTATCCTGGCATAGTGGCACATGCCTGTAGTCCCAACTACTCGGGAGGCTGAGGCAGGAGGATCACTTGAGCCCAGGAGGTTAAGGTTGTGGTGAGCCATGATTGTGCCACTGCACTCCAGCCTGGGTAACAAAGTGAGACTTGACTCAAAAACAAAAGAAAAGAAAGAATAACTAGAGGGGTCATATATCCTGTTTACCCTGCATAATTCTGGTTTTTGTCTTTTACTCCAACATCATTATACATGGTGTCTCCTTTTGGGCATAAAAGTTATTATGTGGTCATTCAACCCATAACACAGTAAGTAGGGTTCCAATTCATCAATTTTATAAAATATGGGGTTCCTTTTCTTAACTAAGTTGATGCTTTGAACAAGTGAACTACCAGACATAAGAGAGTTTCTGGGTTAGGCTGCTGGTCTCAGCCTTGTTGTGGCACTACCTGATGACAACTTTCTGAGCTGGCTTAAGTATCCATGGGGACTATTCTAGGTCTCCAGGCTGGCAGAGACTTTGAGGACAGGGTAGCAATTCTAGGATTCTCCCAATTAGTTGGTTTCCAATCTGCAGGGTTTGGGCTGGGAGACTATTGAGGTCACGTAGACCTATCCCAGACAGGGTTTCCTACCTTCTCCTAACTGGCCTTGGCCTTCCTTCTCCATCATTCCTCCCCAAGGTAAGAACTTGAGCCCACTCCATGTAAAGAACCAGAGCTAAATGCAGACAATGGGAATGAATTGCTTAGAACTTTATATCTGAATTCAAGTTATTGCAGTTGGCACTGGTAGTCTCAATAATAGTTACTATTCACTGAGTGGTTTCTATGGGCCAGCAATTTACATTAAGAACAGTAATTCTAATCAAACACCAACTAAATATAAATGCAGTGCACCGTAGGCTCTGTTGTGATGCACTTTCTACAACCACATAGAGCTCCATATCTATCCAGATCCAAGAATTGCATAAAAAAGATTCTTTTGGTTTGGGTTTTATTTTTATTAAAAAAATATAAATTAAAAATTATTATTTTTCCTCCACAAAAATAAAGTCTTTGGGTTTTTATTTCCATAGAATTTTAACCTCTGATTTGAATCATTTATGTTCTTCAGGTTCCCCAAAGCCTTTTGATAGCAGGTTCATTTTAATGTTTTGCGCCTACCTGGAACTCTTGCAGCTTGGGCTCTTAGGTTCATAGATTAAGGTCAGCCTGACCGAGATACTGGGATCAATCCTTGGAGGGTAGATCAAGTTTGAGTATCTCAAGCTTGAGTTGACCCTAATAGCTGGTCTTAACCAGTCTCAGCTATCTCAGTTTCTTATGAATGGGATTTCTGCCATGTTTCTATAACTGCACATGCAAGGATGTGTGTGTGTATGTGTATGTGTATAACCACTTGTTTATGATTATGCTGGAAGGGTTTAAACATAGGAATCAGAATTTATTTTTATGGTTCCTGGCCATTTTAACTGACTTGCCTTCTCTGGAAAAGTCTTTGTTGATGCCTCCACCGATCTTTCACAAAAGCAAGCCTAGCCAACATAGCGAGACCCTATTTCTACAAAACATTTAAAATATTGTCCTGGCATGGTGGTGCACGTCTGTAGTCCCAACTACTTGGGATGCTGAGGCAGGAGGATCACTTGAGCCCAGGAGGTCAAGGTTGCAGTGAGCTATGATTGTGCCTCTGCACTCCAGTCTGGGCAACAGAGTATGTGTTCAAAGTGGGCACAAGAAACTATGACAGTGTATATACCCAGCATCGTCTGTATGCCCTTTCCTGACTGTTTGCATGCAGGAGGCTTTGATGCACCTAATCCAAGGAGTCGCTACTATTAATTTTTATAATGGCATCCATCCTCGGAAAAGGAGCTGGTTCCACTCAGGTCTTTTCCATCATGAATATTCCCACCTTCCTGCTGGCAATCGTGTAAGGAATTGATTAGCCTCAGCTGGACTCCTCCTGCAACAGAGAACACCTGGCAATCTCACCACATGAAAACTCAGGCTTGATGTTCAAAACAGAGCAAGTTTATTTATTATCCAAGGAGAGCACGGAATAAATGGGGGACCTTAGGGAAATAACTTTTACAGGTAGTGTTCAGTCTCTAACCACAACCACAGTCTCTCTGCTATTTCCTGATGGCAGCTGATTTTTTCTTTTTTACGTAAGAAAACACAGGGGAGACAATTTACTTTTGTCAGCAAGGTTTACTATCTCTCGCAGATGTAATTCCCTCCTAGGTATGTTTTTCTTTTTAAATTTCACCAAGTTCTGGGTCAGATTCTGGAGATTTGGTTTCTGGTTCTTGTTCCATTTCTAATTTACTGGATTATAACAGGTAATACCCTTAACCCCTCTGGGCCAGTTTCTACTCAAGCAAAAATAAGCACAAGGACATCCAGCCTACATAAAAAATGAATGCCAAGGGACTATGATAGATTATTTTTGATGTTGTGGGAGAAAGAAATAGCAAGTACTACTGATAATCATTCTTATTGTTGTATTTAAATCTGCCCTGAGAATAAGAACTGCTGTTTGACTTTTAAAGAATAAAGGAAAAATACAAGGAAGCAGAGACACTGATCTAATACTCTGATGAAGCTGAAGTAAAATAGGAGACACTTCTTCTCCAAGACCTGGATGTGGTCCATCATTTTCAGCCAAAGTCAGATGAGCTACTTTTCAAAGGGCATTCGAAATATAAATAGAACTTTTTTTGTTAAGGACAAAACCAAGCTTTTACATTTTTTTAAGGTGGTAAATAGAATCATAAAATGTGAGATTTGGGAAACATTATCCTTTTGACAGCTCAGAAATGTCAAGTTCCTGAGTACGGGAACCTTCTTATTTTTGACCACCCCCTACCCACAATGCCTAGCACCGTGTTGGGAAAAGAAAAAGGGCTTAATATAGGGCTGATAGGTGAATGGAGGAATGTGGAGATGGACGAATCAATGAAGACATTAAGTGACTATTCTGGCATCCACCGAGTGCTTTGTTGTTTGTTTGTTTTTGTTTTCCCTTTTTGTTGTTACAGAAGCCCATTGTAAGAAATTTGTAAAATGAAGATAAGCATGCAAATAAAAATTAAAATCACAGAGGAGCATCCCTGGGGTCTTCATTTATAGGTTTGTGCCTTTGCCAACATGTATAGCTAGTTATGTAAATCTGACTCATAAAAATTCTAAGTCTTAATTAAAGTCTGATCTTCAAGGAATTATAAAAGAAAGGGAATTTCCATTGTGTGTGTGTGTGTGTGTGTATCAACCAGGATACAGGGAATATTTCCGATTGCAGGGGACATGGGTTAGAGTGAATTGATATCCACTACAGAACTGATTGAGAAGAAGAACCAAGAAGTCTTGGAAAGAGGTGATACATTTCCCCAGCCTCACCCCAGCAAAGAAGTGTGTCAGGGTCTTAGAGGGAGGAGCCTGGCATTGATGCTAACACTGCATAGTGGCATCTCTGTGTATGTTCTAAAATCTATGAATAAAATAGCAATCTAACCATGTGTAGGTGTTTAATTCTCATACACACACACACACGCACACAGGTAAATGACATACATGTGTCATTTTTAGTTTATTGCTAACGTGCTTATATTAAACATAACTTACCATTGCATAGAACTCCATTTTTGCCGATGAATCAAAGGGATTTGAAAAATCTCTTGAATTATGGTGAAGCAGCAAACTAGAGGCATGGAGATCTCAGTGACAGTTCTGGACAAGAAACACCCCTGTGCAATGGTGCCTGGCAGCCACTTGCTTCTGGCTGTGTCTGCTGTTAGTTACTCTTGCCTGCGTTGATTTATCTTTCGATGGCCTTCACCCTTTCTTCCCCTAGTCTGGCTCTCCTCCTGCATCTCCAGGTTCTGCCTATTTTGGAAAATCCAGACCACATCACCCAGGACCCATGATGTCTTCCTGGATCATCCTTCCTTGCACGTGCCTCTCACTGTCTGTATCCTGACAGTAATGCTGGTCTCTACCACATCCTCTAGCATGCCTCCCCAGGTCACCTTTTATTATGTGTGGATGACTTCTGGTGTCTTCTTGAAGGTGGTCTGGGTCTTGCCTTGCATCCATCTTTGTGGCTTCCCATTCACTCTGCAAGCTCCCACCGCACACCTGGTATGCACTAAGACACTGAGGATTAGAAAGCAATGCAACGTGACATTTCCGGGAGTTTCGTGTCTGGTTGAGAAGACAAGCTCTCCAGACTTTAAGCTGTTAAGAGGAAAATGTCAGCAAAGGCCCTCCCATGCCAGTTCAGGATGTGAGGCACATCACTCGGTGCATGATTCTTGGTTAGTTGATTGAATGATTAATTAAGAGACAAAACCTACCAGGGAAAAAGCAAGGTAGAGTGTCCTTTATTGGTTTACAGACGGTCAAATGTGTTTAAAAATCATCTGAAGTAGAAACGTGTTTTTCCCAAGATCTCGATTGCAAGAAATCTTATTCAAACAAAAAACCAAAATTAGCCATGGTTGGCCCAGAGTGGGATTTCTGGAAACAGTATTTAACTTGACCTAGATATTGACAAGGATAACAGTGCAGCCCTTGATGTGGGAGTCAGCAAATACAGGCTGTTATTCTTTATTTCTTTTTGTGGCATTACTGTCTGTGCAAATATATTTAGTTCACGTTGCTGTGTACACAGCACTGACAACTGCAGCCTATTGGGGTGATTAGAAATGTAATTGTGAACAAATAAATCATTCTTTGGTGATTCCTGGAAGAAAAAGTAGACTCAGAAATGCTTAGAAACTCTTTCGAAGAATTTATTACGTTTTAAAATTCAGTAACCTGGAGGAGCGATGTTACTTTCTGGAAACTCACAGAATAAAAGTCACACCATGCCATGCTTACTGATGTACTTGAACTTATTGTCTAATACTGTGGAGAGAATAAGAATGCTCTTCTCTGGAGAGGTTTAAAGAGGAGAAGAAAATAAATAAGCCCAAGAGATCCCGAAACTCTCTTAAGGAAAGAGGTTCAAAGGAGAAGGCTCTTATATACACCAAGGGGTTTGAAGAGGCTCATACTGGATGAATAAAAGGAATGTGAAGGAAGCTTTTAACACAATAGTGTATAATAGGCATGTCCAACCCATGGCCCACAGGCTGCATGCAACCCTGGACAGTTAGTCATGCAGCCCCACACAGTCTTTGCACATCACTTTTTTTTTTTTTTTTAGCATTTATGCTCTTCATGACCCCATGCGTAATTCCATTTTTGAAGTTCACAATCATGCCTTATTCATGACATTGCTTTTTGGCAGCAGATACATGGTGAGCAGCTGTTTTCAGTGGTGAAGCACACAAAGAGCAAAATCTGAACAAACATTTCTGATGAGCACCTTGAGAACTCACTGAGAAATGTGACCATTTCCAATGAACCAGACACTGATAAATTAGTTTTACAAAAACAAGGTCACATTTCCCACTAGTTTTATATTGTTCTCATTTTTCTAAGCTTTGCAATAAAAAATATTTTTAAAAGAAGTCATATATACATTATATCTACACATATATAATATATATATTATCATGTATGTGTGGATAATTCTTCTTTAGTCCATGTGGCCCACGAAAGCCAAAAGATTTGGACACCCTAGTGTATAACTTCACAAGTTTATTTTAGCAGAGTTTTGTTATGCAAATTTATATATTTTTAACATATATTTACAATTTCCCATTTTTTTTCTCCTAAGCTAACTAGGTTGTAAGGGTTGTGATTTTAACAAACTGTCTTAACATTTTTCACATAAGATAAACAAAATATTTGTGAGTATGTGTGTGTGTGTGTGTGTGTGTGTGGATACAAATTTATGTTCAAAATGGTGCTGTGTTTAGAACTAAACAAAATCCAACTAGCAATTTCCATAAAGAATGATATATCCGTTATTCTAGATCCAAAAGAATGATTTTATCAAAGCCTGAAAAAGTCAGTAAATTGGAATCACCTTGGATGATATGGGACTGGTGACTTTAAGGATAAAAACCCATGAAGGAGGTCTCTGTGTACTTTCTGCTGGAACTTAGAACTATTGATTATTAGCAACTAGGGCTTAAAATGTGATCAGTTAAGACCAGTGGAGATTAAAACCTGGGTGAAATGTCAACTAGGGATGGGAAAAGGTCATCTGGTTTAAGTGAGGCCAGGCAGCTAGTGAGGAAATAACTCTAGTTATAGAATAAATTTTTAAAAAATAGGAAGCAGGAGTGAAGCAACATCTAGGAAATAAGAAAAGTATAGAAAGAGTTGCCACTACTCAGGAAATGAAGTATTTACCGGGAGGAAAAAAAAAATCCAGCCAGTTGAGCTGAAAAATCATCCAAATATGAAAGCAAGGAATATAGTCTGAAACTGGAAATATTCATCAATGTGTTAAATGTCACACATTCTAAAAATATGAGATAGATTTCAACAGCCCTATAGTTAAAGACTGATGATTGGAATTTTGCTTTTATGATGCCATAGCAATTCAGATGGTTCTCAAGTTTCCATAGCAACAGCCTGATACTACGTTTTGTTCTCCTGTGTAGTCACATAATGCCTGATGCACTACATAGGAAACATAGAGAAGCAGGTGATTGTGTTTCCTAATTAGTGACACAGAGACCAGGGGCAACTGTGGGGAACTTTTATTATGGTTAGTCCTGGGTGCTATAAACTAAAGCTGCCCTAAGTGGCCTTTCTTCCAGAAGCTGGCACTTGTATTGAACGTTAACCTTTGCCTGGGTTAGACACTGCTCTCTATCAACAGTATTGTTGTTTTGAGTTGTTTGTCCATTTAGATAAAATTTATTCAAGCAGAGGGCCCCTTCTACTTGTGATGCCTAATTGGAACCATGCCTCAAAGAGTAAAAAAAAAAACCAAAAAACTAACTAATGACTAAATTCTTGGGCTTACAGGGTAACACAAAAGAAAAGAATCAACTTGTTGAAAAGCTAAAACTGAAACTATGCCCCAAAGAGTAAGAAACCAGCAACTAACAAAAATTCTTGAGTTTGGAAGATAACAAATAAAAGAAGGAACTTATTGAAAGGCTAAAACTCCCTTGGCTTATGAGTTAAAAGAACTGGCCAAAATCAGTTGGAACCAATATGGCCGACCGGAGTAGAGCTTGCAGAATGAGCTTGCTCACGTCACAGTTGCATTGCCACCAAATGTTTCTTATTAACTCCCCCTGAATTTGCACATGTGACCCATGAGGTAGCATGAAGAGATAACTGTGCATACCTGAGGACTTTTAGACCTCATTTTTCCTTCCACCAATCACCTACTAATCACAGAATCCACCCCTTGAGCTTTTTCTAATACAAATACTGCCTTGAAGCCAGTGCGGGGAGACAGAATTTGAACTTGACTCCTGTCTCCTTATGAGTTGACTTGCAATATAAAGCTTTTCTTTTCTCAGAAACTCAGTGTCATGGTATTGGCTTCTAGTGCATTGGAAAGTGGATCCCCTTTTCTCCATAACATGATTGTCTTACTAGTTGCCATCAATATAAGAGTGATGATCACAACAGTGAAGAGACTACCATTTTCCCTTCGGCATGAACAACAAAATCATCAGCTAGGACAGCGACATACTCTTGCGTCATGAAACATTAGATACATCACTGTAATGATCAGTTTCTCAGTTTTCCCATCTATGAAATGGGAGTAATAACCAAAACATTTTTCTAACTCAAAGGGTAATGTCTGCAAAACATTTTGACAAGTTTTATCTAATATATTTTGGAAGGTGATGTATGTGTCGAGAGAACCCAACTGCCTTGGGTTTACACATGAGAGGTATAAGTTGCTACCTGTCTTAAGTCAGGGAGAGTATTATGATGTTTACAAGCATAAGTAAGACAGATAGAAATCTCTCCTGAGCTCTCATCAAATTTACAAGGATTTTCCTCCTGAGGCAGACTCAGGCTCCCAACACTTTGCGTCATTCTTGTTAATGAGTGTCAGGCTAAGTTAAGATCTATCTAAACTCACCTTGACATTGGCTATTTTTCAGTGGAGTCAGAAGTTTATGGGCTCTAGTCCTAAGCAATGACACTAACATTTGTTACCCTGACTGAATCAGTTCTCTCTTTTACTTTATTTTTTTCGTTATATGAGAAGACGTTTCTATAAGAACAAAGAGTATGACCTTGTACATAGAAGGCAGTCAGTAAATATTTGTTCTCTTCCCCCTCTCACCCTTTTCCACACCTATAATTCTTGCATTTCTCGTATTTTGCTATTGGGGTTTAAAAAGTGAGTCAGAGGCCGGGCTCAGAGGCTTAGCCTGTCATCCCAGCACTTTGGGAGGTCGAGGCGAGCCCGGGCAATTTGGTGAGACCTCATCTCTACAATAACAACAGAAAAATTAGCTGGGCATGGTAGCACATGCCTGTAGTTCTGGCTACTTAGAAGGCTGAGGCAGAAGGATCGCCAGAGCCCAGCAGGTCAACACTGGGGTGGCTGTGGGTGTGCCACGGCCCTCCAGCCTAGGTGATGGAGTGAGACTCCAACTCCAAGAAAAAAAAAAATTGTGAGCCAAGGATGTAAGCCTATTTGGAACTGAAGGTAACACTGTGGTAATAATACAGCATCATCATGAATTCAGGGTATTCATCTTTCACTATCTACAGGACACTATATATAGTGATGGAAATGTAAAGAGTTATGAGATCTTGTGCTTGAAGGTTAAAATACAGTTGAAGGTTAAAAGATAACAACACAAGGTAACCTGAGCTAAATGTCAAATAGGCAATACAGATAAGCAGAGGTGAGCTGGGTTGTTCCAGAAAAGCTTCCTGAAAGGAAAAGGAGTTGATGTGGACTTTGAAGAGAGCTCATACCTATCAAGTGCTTCTTAAGTAATGGACATCGAGCCCTTTGCCTGCTTTATCACCTTGATTGAAGATTAGATTCCTGATAGGAGAGTAAAAATGAAAAGATGGGATTGGCAGCCTAGAAGTGGATGATTAAATCATGAGCTTGGCAGAAGGGGAGGCAAGTAGAGAAGAGGATGATAGATGACTCTAAAAGCCAATGTTAGGAACGCGTGTCACAAGAAGCCATTATACATTTTCAGTAGGCAATGCCATGTGGCCAGTTGTATGATTTCAGAGGAAAACACTCAAAACTGGGGAAAGCAACCAGACCACTGAAATAGCCCAGGCATTAGGTCATGGGACCTTGGTGCAGGAGAAGAAGAGGAAGTCGAGTAAGTTTGCTAGAGACCCAAATAATTTCTGGTTGGATTCCAGGCATTTTGTGTAAAAAGTCCAGTAAATAATTAAATTATTTTTACACCTCCCCCAAAAAGATTGACTAGAAGAATGATTACCATTGAGAATAGCATTTAGAAAGCCCGAGGAAGCAGCTATTTGGGGGGAAGTTTAGGTTGAATTTTGGAGGTATTCAACGTGAAGGGAGCACAAGCAGGTGAAGGTATCTTCTGTATAGGTTATGAGAGACGGGGACATTGTACTGTGGGGGCTGCTTGAATGAATCTCCATCACCCTCTTCAGGGGGAATTGGGAAGCTCACAGCCCCAAGGCTCAAAAAGCTAACTGCACGTTTTATCTCTCTTTTTCTACTTTCCCCCTATTGAATTATGGAATCAAATAAAACCAAATTCTTTGAGTCTACTTCTAACCCTCAAAATACGTCTCTCAGCAACTGTTTACTGAGCTCCTTCTCTGTGACAGGCCCATGTCCACTGTGTCACTCCCAGCCACCGTACCTGGCTGCATTAGATGCAGGTCAAAGCAAATGTCCCTGGAGAGTTTTCTAAGCCATTCCACCATAACGACTCAGTTTCTTTATTTACAAAGAACATATACAGCCTACAGCATGTTGAAAAGGACATCAGATTAAGAAGGCTGATGACTTCTATAATCTTAGGAAAGTCACTGAACACTCTGGGACTCATTTTACTTATCTGTGAAATGAGTGGATGGACTAGTTGATATACATTTCGACTCTAATTTTCTATGGTTTATATTTAGGCTTCTAATGCCTTTACGAGGTAGTATCATTGCACTTATAAAATGTAAGTCATTTATTTTAATAAGAGTACAACTTATATCCAAGACCACCTTGAGCAGTCAAAGACTACAGTCTCCTTAGCTGGCTGCCCTGGCCAAAAATCCTGGGGTTCAACCCAACAGCTGCATGCTCAGAGACTGGAGAACCCTCTCTGATCTTGTGAGGGTATGAATATAGCTAAGACAGAAGAAGATACAGAGTCTATTCCTTGGGTCACATGTGGGTGAGATTGAACACAAGAGCAACAGGGTTCCCTGACCATCATCTGTCCTTTAGTCTACACGTGCGATCCAGCCTCCAACCCTACTAATCTGAATGCTCCATTGACCATGGACCCTGTACATCTGACCCTCTGAGTTTGCTCTTTTCACTACCCTTGACACAAATGGTTGGCCTTGGCTGTGTCCTTGCCTGCTGCCTTCCCTGGAGCTGTTGCTAAGTCTCTCTCTGTCTGTATCATTGCCACTCTCTCCCATTGGAGAGGGAACTGGGCCACCGCTTCCTCTGTTGGGCCTGCCTGCTCAGCTCCACTCCTTCCAAGAGTAGCTTGGATTGTGCTTCCCTGGTGTTTGGGCTGCTTTTCACCTTTTCTGCTGCCGCTACCCTCACTTCTCTCTAGAACTGCTGAAGATGCCACTCCCTCAGGCTGCTAGGCTGACACTGCTCCTGAGATTCTGCTGGAGAGACTCCACCATGGCTGCCAACAAGCAAGTTGCCTCCACTCTCACCCAACACCTCCCAACACCACAGCCACCCTATCCACAGCTTCTGCGGGAGCCTCGCTGATATTATAACATCAAGGCCATGGTCACTACTGCCAGCTCCACCTGTAATGCTAACAGCTGTCCCTGTACTCTCCCATGGAGGCACATTCCCTTTCCAGTCATTGCACCCATTTTTCCCAAAGATGTGTGAGTTTTTGGTGATCCAGTTCTACATTTCCATAGACCCAGATGAACCTCTGGAAGTTAACTTGGATTGGGAAAACTTCACAGTGTGGCAGGACTTGCCAGAAGTCCTCCGTATGCCACAATACCCTGATCGTCAGTAGCTTTCCTTTCACTGAGGATGGTATGTTTTTTTTAAAGAACATCCTTGCGGATGTTGGGGTTTAGTCACATACATCTTTTCTGTGAATGTCTAGAGCTAAACGAAAAAGTGGAAAGACTCCATCTCTAAAGCCTTCTGCTAGGGTCTCTCAGGAAGCAAGAGCCTTATGCAAATGGTCTTCCGGGCTTCTTGAAATAGACATGCAAATTAGACCCCACAGGGGCTCCGGTGGCACCATATTATACTCCTAATAGGAAAATAGGTTCTGCGGTTCTCTCTGAGCTACGTCTGGGAAAAACCTGTCCAGACACAGACTGGCAAATGATGATCAAGGTATGGAATGGCCTTGGGTTGGTTTAACAACAACAACAACAAGAACAGAATAAGCACAATCAAAGCCCAGGGGCCCAGATTCAAAGCATTCCTTTCTCCTGGGCATTGTTTTCTTTCATTCCAAGCTCTCTGGTTGTGTAACTGTCTAAACAGATTCCGACATGAAAGGGAAACACCCTAAGCGACTCCAGTGGTCATGTTTGTTTATGCTGCGTGGTACCTGCAGTTGCATCCTGGCAATCCTTGCATGAGGATGTGATAAGGAAATCCAACATTTCCTTAAAAAGAGAAAGAAAATGTGTCTTTATTCCCCAAACTTTTCTTCTTTCATTTCCAACAACATAGCCCATGTGCCACACATCTGGGCTGCTTTGAAAGGAAGCTTCAGGAGATTTATTTCACTGAGAGGTGAAACAGAAGCTATGTTTTGCCCAGCCTGGGCATGTGTCTCTGCCAGGTTCAGAGGGCCCTCAGGAGATGGCTCTGTGCCTTGAATAAAGCACTTCAATCTTGGTTGAGCAGACAAATTCCCTTAAATTGGAAAAAAAAAAAATACCTTGGCTTTTAACACTTGTGAAGTAGTAGTTTTCTGATTTCTAAATTTAATAGGATAGCAAGTTGCCCAAGAGAAGCTAGGTAAGTAAGCAAGATCACTCAACAAGCTAAGTATAGAAAACGGGTTCAGGTGTAAGAGCTTTGGTGATCTGGTCTTAAAAGATCCAACCCTTTTTCCCAGACCATGACCAGCTAAAATGTGCTTAGAAACCATAGCAAAGTTCTAAAATAAAGTCCTTTTTTCCTGCAACTCTGCCTTAGATCTGGTAATTTCTCTTAGTTCTTATGATTAATTACCATTTTGCTTAAAGTCAATAATATTCACATTCGAAGTCTGGTTTCTCAGGTTATCCTGAGGTTCTGAGTCAGACAAAATCATGTGTTATTAGAATTGAGGTAGAAATATTCTTTATATCTGATCAAAATGCCAACTGACTTAGTGACCTCAGGCACTGATATCTCTTTTTCTATTTGTGAAAAAAAAATAGTAGTTTTTTCTTTTAAAGCACATACTTAGATGCTATGGTTAACATTCAGTTCGCAAAACAGAATCATTTCTAGGTTTGGGGATAAAAGATGCCCATCAATATCTATCATTAATTTCATTATTTTGACACAGTGAGAAATTGAATCAAGCAATTATTTTCCTTTGTGCCTCAGGATGAAACTAGCCAAGAAAATTTAAGATACAGGATTGATTTGAAAAACTCCTCAGAGCTATGAAAGTAATGCACATTGCAGCACGTTGATTGTTTGAAAGGTCACAGTCTAAACAGAATTCCATTATTAGACAGTCCCACCACTGCTAATTAAAAGGCCCATCAAGTACAGCGCAGGTATGGCCCATTCCAACTTGTAAGACTCAGTAACTTAGAAGAATGAGTTTTCATAATATAAAATAATTTCTTGCAGATTTCTAAATAAATTAATGTGCAACTTTTTTAGGTACCGCTCTGCCTGCATATCATTTCATTTAATGAAATATAAATGAATATAATGGCATATAAATGTTTTCAAGTAAAAGAAGGTATAAATTAAGTTTTAAATTAAGAAAAATAGAGTCTGAGACCACTTAACCTGAAGATCATTTATCAGCACTCTGTACATTTCAGCGTTCTTATTTTGTCCTTAAATATCATGCTATTTTCTGTACTTTGCACATGTTGGTCTCTCTGTCTGAAATCCTCTCTCAGTTCCTACATTTCTCCACCCCATCCCACTTATAACAGTCCTATATCTCAACATAGTAACCCTCCTCTAAAGGGTTCGAGAATAGACCCTTCTATAAAGCCTTAATCAACAATCCCAGGTGAAAATCAGTTCCCCAAACCTTTGCTTTCACTTTAATTGTTCAACCCTCTAAGCTAATTCTCTCTCAGTAGACTTTGGTTTGTTTAAGTGATTGTCAACTCCAATCCTTGGAGTTCTCCAAGAGCAGTGGCCAGTATTCTTCATCCTGGTAACCTCAGGGCACAGCTTCTGTCTGGGCCTGCCATGCTGAGGGTTCTCAGCACTCGTGTGAACCCTGAAGGAACCCTAAAGCATCCAGGTACCAAGTGACTAATGATCTGCTCTTAGGGTAGCAGATGTTGGTGTCTTTTACACACCAGAGTGCAGGACAGGTTCAATGGAGATAAAGATTCTTGTTTTTGTTTGTTTGTTTTTCTGTTTGTTTGTTTTAAAGACAGGGTCTTGCTCTGTCACCCAGGCTGGAGTGCAGTGACATGATTATAGCTCACTGCAATCTCAAACTCCTGGGCTCAAAGGATCTCCCCATCTAGCCTCCTGAGTAGCTGAGACTACAGATACATGCCCATGCCTGGCTAGGTTTTAAATTTTAAATTTTAATTTGTAGAGACAGGATCTCGCTATGTTGTCCAATCTGGTCTTGAATGTCTCACCTGAAAGCAATTCTCCCTCCTCAGTCTCCCAAAGCACTAGGATTACAAGCACGAGTCATTGTGCCTGGCTTATTATTCTTTTTATGCGGCTTGAGTCCCAGAAGCAGAACCCACGTAAATCCCCATCTCCATTGATCACTGTGATTTTTGACTCCTCCCAGTCCAGGATTTGATAAACAATTATGGGCAATTTGGTAGTAGTGTTGGGCTTTGCTTTTTTTTTTTTTGAGTTGGAGTCTCACTGTCTCCCAGACTGGAGTGCAGTGGCTGCTCCCAGCCACGGCAGCCTCGACCTGCTGGGCTCCGGCGATCCTTCTGCCTCAGCCTTCCAAGTAGCCGGAACTACAGGCATGCGCTACTATGCCTGGCTGATTTTTTTTATTTATTGTAGAGATGAGGTCTCGGCTGCCCAGGCAGGTCTCGAACCCGCAGGCTCAGGCAATTCACTCACCTCAGCCTCCCAAAGGCGCGGGATTACAGGCTGAGCCACCGAGCCCAGCTGGGCTTTGCTTTTCTGAAAGAAAAAAAAAACAAAAACATACAAATGTCCAAACACAGCTTTTGAAAGTGATTTGTCTACAGCCTGACCAATCCTGAACATTTTGAAAGAAGTATCAAGAAAAAAATGTATTGATAGTAATCATTTCACAGCGTATACATACATCAGAACATCACGTTTCAAACCCCAAATAGATACAATTTTTATTTGTCAAAAATTAAAATACAATGTGTCCCTACATAATTTCCTTCAGCACAATTCCATCTTTTGGCACTTTGAAATAACCACCCCAACCGAAGCAGGAGGCCCTAACAATGCTACTCAACATGGCAACTTGGCAGAAACGTTCAACAGCTTCCTCCTCCGTGAGGCTGGATGAGAAGGAAGGAGCCATTTCTTCCACCCGGTTGCCCGCTCTCAGCTTTCTCCTTATCTGTGCTCCCAAAGGTCTTCTGAGCATTCACTGGAGCAATGATCTGGGGCAGCAGCAGCTGTTGACTTTCTTCTCCCTCCTGACAAAAGCACTTAAACCACAAACTTTAAAAAAAAAAAAAAAAGAGGAAGAAGAAGAAGAAAAGAAAGAAACATAAATACCTCTTTTTAAACACTGAAAAACAATGTTACTCTGTTTTTTATACACTTCCATAAAACACAAGAGCAGGTAGACCCATTTCCAGCTAAAGTTTTTATTGTAATGGGAAAAAAAAAAGCAGTTTTATTTTTCCTACTGTGTGGCACTTTTTTGGAAAGACAAGAACTGCTGAAGGAAGAAGTCTCCCAGGGCTAAATTCCAATTAACTTCTGTACCAATTGCTGATAACTTTAGGCAATTGCTGTTCTTTAGAAAATGGGACAGAGAGTCTAAAAGATCATAAAAACAAGATGACTAATCGACCAAGACATAGAACCTAACACCCATTTTCTTCCCCAGTTGGCTACAATTTTAGAGTTGTGAATAAAATACAGTAGATGCTATACTTGATATTCAATAACATACAAGTGCTGGTATATGTGTCTTGGAACTCAGACATTGATCTGGAGGTCTGGAAAATACTTTTTAATCATACGAACCATCGTTCTGCACGGCCAGCTGCATAAATGTGGTAGGGTTGGATGAACTTCAACTTTGGAGTGAGAAGTTATACATTTGAAATTCCAGTTCTGGCTCTACTTTTAGGAACTCTGTGCTCTTGGATTAGTTATTGTATCCATTAGTTGCACCACAGACACAGTGCCTGGCACCACACAATAGTAGACATCGGTTTTTCAGAGTTTCGCTGATCTAGGTTGGGCTCAGCTGATCTTGGCTGGTCTTATTCATTTGTGGTACCCTGCCTTGCCCCTAAGTCAATAATAGAGGCCAAGTCAAGATCCCAGGTGGGGTCAGCAGTCTAGCCTGGGTATATCTCTCCCATGCACATTTTCAGGCTTCTGTTTGCACCACATTTGTTAGCAGTCTATTGACCGAAACAAGTCACATGGCTGTACCCAGAGAAAATGAGAGAACAGGGACAGAGTTACATGACAAACTACATGGATAACAAAATACATGAATAATTGGGACTGAATGATGCCATCTACTACCCTACTTAATTCTCGCAGTCTCAGGTCATCATCTGTGGAATGGGAATGATAACACACCTCTGAAAATTAAATGAGATGGCACTTAGAAGTACCCAGCTCGAGCCCTAGAACAAAGCTAATGATCAATATGTATGACTTTCTTTCAATTCATCTGCCCAACCTTGTGAAATAGAAATTAACCTGCCACACCTCGTGGGATTATGGTAAGGTTCTTACAAAGGTAACACACATAAAATCACTTTGAAAGAGTGTCATTTACTATAGAATGTTTGTATTGCAATAACACGCAGAGAGTTTATCAGTACACAGATGTAAATATATTCAAGCACTCGCATATTAAATCACAATTTTCATTGAGTGCTTCAGCATGTAGTAAGTGGACGTTCTCCCTGTGCTAGGTTCAGGTATTTGTATTATAAATGAAAACCAATGTGTAACTTGGGGTGATGGTTGTGGTTGGGAAGAAAAAAGAAGGAGGATATGTGTGGTGGTAGTTAAGTAACATCCTCAGTGTTACCCACGATGATCTGGAAGTGCTCCGGGAAGAAGGTCATTTCTGTCCATTATTACCCCAAAACTGAATCCTCAATGAGGTTGTTTCCAAATAAGAAGTAAAGAGTGATGAGAAGGTCACAGAGGGTCAAACGCCTATGGTTGTCAGACCACAATCCTCTTACCTTAATAAATCAAAAACTGTTTATGAAGCAGGGTGATATAATCCTCGCATAATAACCCTTAATTGTGCAGCGAGCTGTGATACCCAGAGACTCCCAGGGGCCTAAAGAAATTAACCTCCAAAACAGCAGGATGTGGGGAAGAAACGGTCAGTGTTTGAGTGCAAGGGAGATGGAAGACCTGAGCCTCTGACCGTGACATGCCTAATAACCCTCATGACATTTACAAGTGCTCCTAGTCCAGAGAAGTTTATTATAAGGTTATTATTTTTCTCTCTCTTTTTCAAACATCAAAATGAGGAAGAAGAATGGCTCAAAGGACAAGAGCACTTGCCAAGAGAGGGTGCCTCTTGCAGGAACATTCTCTGTAGATCAGAACATATCCTCCACCGCCACAGAATGGGAATTTCTTTGGCCAGATTTCAGTGAAGACTCCTTTTCCCTCACAATGCAAGCTCCGTTGCCTTTTCACCAGCTTCTACATATTTGATGTTTATTGACTTTTTTCCCCCTAAGGCTAGGTTCATTACAGATTGTAAATTCTGCCCTTTTGGAAGCTGAAGGAACTTTTTTTTGGAGCATGAGATTGCCAGCAGAGTGCCCCAAATCAAAGAAATCTGGGAGGGAGAAACCTGGATTTGAGTTGTTGCCCACTTCTGAACATTTTGGCAGCACTGATCATTCTCAAGAGCATCAGGAGGCCTAATGATCTGAAGACTATTCTCCACTGACATCACTGCCATTAGAATTCACTGACAGTGGACTATTTCGTCAACCCCATCACCTCTCCTCCTGCTCCCCACCTCAAAAAACTAACTGCTTTATATACACTCATAAAAGATGAAGTCAGTAGTATTTAAATCGAAATGATAGGTAATTATTGACTGGCATGTCCCATTTCATAATGGTTTATCTTTGATAAACACAAGACTCTGTGCTTGGTAAGTCAGTGAACACTGGTTCCCTGAATAAATGAGTGAGTGAGATACTGAAAGTTAGTGTAATAGCCTAAAATAATATGGTTTCAAGTGCTTACTTTGCAACCCCTGACTAAATGAAGAACAGAAACTTAAATATGCTTTTAACTCTTCATATGTCTTATGTTGGTGGGGAATTTTCTTTTTAATGAAATAAAATGAGGTGGAAACAGTGCACTTGTCATGGCCTCATTGAACTAAATGTAGGCACACTGTGTGGACAAGTTACTTAAATGAAGTTTCTGCAACATATAATGAGAATAGCTCATTACATCTCAGGAAGAGGAGATAAGGTACGAGCTACGGCCTGAAAGTCACTTAGCCCAGTGTCTGGCATCAGGTAACTACTATTTGAATATTGAATCATCATCTTCCTCTTTATCATCAACATCATCTCAAGAACAAATCGATAGGCTCTGGGTCCCATTGATTCTTGGGGATTTGTTTAGCCCGGGATCTTTCAGACTATTATAAAAATATGGTGAGCGAGCCCAGACTCCAGGGGCTGGAGGGATGGAGTGTAAACAACCAGAAAAGTTGTACTTTCCCTAAGTAGTGTGATTATCCAGGAGATTCAAAATTCCTTCCTAAAATCCCTTCTTCTGGTTTAGGAAGGCTGCTCTGGCTGCCCCAAAGCCTATGCTTGGAGTTTTTTAGAAACCAATGAGCCTTAGACATATAATCAACCTCATTTTTTTTTTTAACCTTGAAACAGTCCCCTCTGTGTTCTACCCATGTTAAGTAAATCCTTTGGAAGACTGACAGTCAGAAAGAAGAAGGCCAGGAAGGAGAAGTAACCTGTGGTGCCAAAGTCACAAAGATATAGTCAAGGAGAAAACTCTTGAGAAGGGGACATGATTGGAGAGTCTGGAGAAGGGTTTGTGGGATGGAAGAGACCAAGCACAGAACAGAACATTTCAGAAAGAGGTGTTGAAAAGTAAAAACAGCAAATAATGGATGTAGCTTGTCCTATTTATTGAGGAATCAAACAAGATGAGAGGTAAATACAGCACATGCCATGAGTGATGGATCAACCATGAGTGGGATAACCAGTCAGTTTTAATGTCCCAGGGCCAATAACTGAGAAAGACAAGGAATAGCATGTCTATCTTGATAAACAAGAGTGATTTCCTTTTTTACACCTCCTCTCCCTCCCTGACCCCACCTCCTCCAAAGATGGAGGTGAGGGAATGGCATTCTTGTGGAGACAAACTAGTTTTTAGTTTCCTCAGAGAACGTAGGTGATAAGTATCCTGGTCGGAGAAGGGTCACAGAGGGAGTGGCACTAGACTGGAAGTGGAAGTCGCATGAGAGGGTTGGTGGTCCTAGGGAGAAGACCAATAATATAAAGAGAGACTGATATAAGTAAGAGATGGCAGATGAAGGGCTTGGTGAGTTGGCTGACTTTTGTATCAAACCTGCTAGAAAGCAGAAGGGTCACAGAGCAAGGGCTCTGTCTACCCTGTTCTCCACTCCATCAGAAATAGAACGGGTTCCAGCACATAGTAGGTGTTTTACAATTATTTGGGTTGTTAAATGAATAGAATACAAAGGTCAGAGGACCCCCAAACACTAAGATACTGAATAAGAAGTAATGTTTATGACAATAGCAAAGGAAATAAGGTCCAAAGTTCCCCAGAAATGGCAATAATGTTTTATTTATTTATTTATTTATTTATTTATTTAGAGTCAGAGTCTCACTCTGTCACCCAGGCTGGAGTGCAGTGGCCTGCTCATGGCTACCACAGCCTCAACCTGCTGGGCTCAGGCAATCCTTCCTCCTCAGTCTTTCAAGTAGCTGGGACTACAGGTGTGCACCACCACACCTGGCTAACTTTTTAATTTATTGTAGAGACAAGGTCTTGGCATGTTGTCCAGACCGGTCTCGAACTCCTGAGTTCAAGCAATCCTCCCACCTAGGCCTCCCAAAGTGCTGAGATTGCAGGCAGGAGCCACCACACCCAGCCAGAGAATGTTTTCTATAAAAATAGAGAATACATTCAATGTGCTGGGGCTACCGAAGGTTTGTTGGGATGTTAAGACTCTGGACAAAGAATGTAAGTGTCTGGCGAAGTGAGAATGAGGTTGCAGCCATGCCCCTATGGTGAAGGAGAGAAGGGTAAGGAAGAGAAGGTGGACTAGTCAAGGGGGTGAGTCAGGGGGGCATAGTTGGTGTCGATTCTGAAGTCCTTTAAAATGCAGATGTGTGAGCTGGAGGGGGGAAAGTGGGTTCATCAAGGATGAAAAGCATCAGTGAAGGAAGAGGCAGGGTCAGGGGCCAGTCTGCGTTCTATCTGGAGGACAATGTGTCACCCCACCTTGGAGATGTCTTGGGCGTACAGGAGATGCAAATAGAAAGAGGGCCAAGGGACAGGGTGCATCAGCCTTCACAGCATTGGCGAGTTTGCATAGGGTGTGTGTGTGTGTGTCCCACACATGATATGAAAATGTCCTGTTGCCTTTGCAATGGCATGCATGTGCTTAGCTACAATTAAAAAACCATGAGTTGAAGTAGAAATGTTCAATTATTATTTCCATAGAGAGGATTCCTCAAGCATAAGGAAGTCCAGAAAAATCTCATCTCTTCAACATCACTATGCTGTGACCCAGGTCTTTGCCCTTTTTCTTTAATTGTCTAATTTTTCCAAGTGACCAGCAGTGCTGAATGAAACAGTCAGTCCTGATTTATTTGGACTTCTGGGCAGCGCACACACACACACACACACACACACACACACACACACACACACACTTATTATTTAGTGCTCAACTCTTCAGGAACAGAATCTGTTTTTGAAACTTTCCCTAAGAAGAGGTTCTGGCTATATGCTTCTAAACATCTGGTTAAACTGCAAAAAAAAAAAAAAGGAAATCCAGTCAACTATCCAGATGTTTTATCCACACGGGGCTAAACATGGGTATTAAGAGATGCCCAAGCGGTGAGATTTCTTTTCCAGTTTTTCTGCACACACACGCGCACACGCGCGCGCACACACACACACACACACACACACACACAGAGTTGCTGAGTAAGGGTGTCCACCGGCCCCATTCCTATGGGGATCCCATTTCTTGAAAGAGGAATGAATGAGTGAATGAATGCAGCTGCGGTGGGCTTTAGAGAGAGAACCCAACGGCAAAGCTAAAGTGGCTGGCGGCTCCTGCAAGACTCAGCCCCCTGGCCAGCTGTCCTGAGCGAGCTGCCCTGCGGGTTGGTTCCCATCACTTTTCTTGGCTCAAATGCGTCACCTAAGACAGGGATCATTTGTCAAGTGAGCCGGGTACACGCAGAGCTGTAGGCAGATTATGGAAAGAGAGAGGGAGGAGAGACAGAGGGAGGAGAGCGAGCGCGGGAGAGGGAGGAAGCGAGGGGACCAGGGCGCAGAGAGAGAGGCAGGCTTCTCCTGGAACCGCGCTGTCCAGGCGCCAGGGATTCAAGTTAGACCGGTGTCGGTGCAGCCAGCGGCGCCACCCGGGCGCGGGGAACCTCTGGCGGCTCCCGACATGGCTCTTTTCGTGTGGCATGCTTGAGCAGGCACGCAGCGAGAGGAACTTGCAGGAGAGAGAAGCTGGCATGCGAATTCCGCCAACATGGAAGGGCTCCTGTCTCCGATGAGGACGAAGGTAAGGGGAGGGGGTGTCGGTTTTCTTTTCCCTCTGCTTGGAGGGGCCGAAAAGCCTCTGTGCCTGGGAGGCTCGCCGAGCTTTTGTCTGATGGCAGAAGTAGGCTGGCGATTGCAACTGGGTCTCTCAAAGAATAGGCTTGCCTCCAAGGCAGCGCGGTCGGAGGGAAGGGGACCGCGAGGGGAGCGAGCCATCTGTCAGCATGGACAATGGGAACCTCAGTAAATGAGTTCGCCTCTCGGGTGATTAGACAGCCATATTTTAGCAGGATTTCCAGCCCCTCGCGCTCCGGGGCCGTGCCACCCTGGGAGCTGTTCGTTGGCGGCAAGTACCGATTTCTCAGGCTGCATTGCCGTGGAGCAGGAAGATCCGCACGTTTAAGGCCGAGAGCACGCCCAGCTCCTGCTCGAGATATCCTTTTTCCTCCTCCTCTTCTTCGGAGCAGGAGGACCGGGGAATCCTCTCCGCGGAAAGTAGGTTAATGTATGCTGGAGGCCAGTGTGCTCTCGGGAAACCGAGCAGACAGGCAGAAAAGATTTCAGAGCGCAGCGCTCCTCTGACACCTTGAACTTGGTCCTGTAACATTTAGAAATGCTCACGGGGGGCCCTGGCTGGCGTCTCCTGAAGACTCTGAGCGCTTGTTCTTTCTGGCTGGAGTTTGCCATTTCACTGGGGAAAGGGATGCCTTGAACATGGAGTTTTCCGTGATAAGCTCAGATGATAAAGCGACTCTTTGATATCTGCTATCTTTGCACAGAACTCTAAATGGGCGGGTCAAAAGTTTTTAATAATGCCAGACCTATGACTTGTCTTAATCAGAAATGTCAAAAGCAAATGGGGAGGGGGCAAAACAAGCAAACAAACAAAAAAAGAGCTCTGTAGACATACAGCAGAGTTAAAGCCAGGAGGATAAGGCTTTGATGGACCTCATCTCTTTGGTGTTCTGTGTAGTGATTTGGGTACAAATAGATTCTTTTGTCATTGAATTGTTTTTCCTGCTAGTTCATGAGCATGACCAGGATGTTGTCACAGGATATTAGAAGTGGGTCTCGTACATGAAGGTGTTCTATCATTGGAGAGGATTCCCTACCTCGGTCGTGGTCACCAAAGTCTGAGAGTCATTCATTAGGAGGATAGACTCAAGTGAGGGTGGGTTGCAAAGGTTCCAAGTCCAGCCCCTCAGCTGGCTGGCTGATCTCCTTTGAACCCTGCCCCCTTGGTGACCCATGTGTTCTCGATGAGAGTGTAGCTGAAGTCCTGGTGCTTGCAGGCATCAAACTTCCATCCAAGGTGCTGCAGAAGCAGCAGACACTGTTTTGTCTGTCTTCCCCTGCAAAGAAAATGGCACATGGCAGGTGGCTTCTTAGTTCATTTTATTGACAGGGCAAGGCTTGAATGCGTCAGGGAATAGCAATTAGAATCTGTTCATTTGACCAGCTTTTGAAATTACCGCCCCAGACAAACTCTCTTGGTATTGTGTGCACTCTTCCGGCGTCTGGTCTAACAGACTTGTGCATCTGAGCTCATAACCTCATGCAAGGACAAGTCTCTAGACTTTGACAGGAGTTCTTTATGCAAATACATTGGGACCAGGGCGCTGTGTAAATCACATGAGGAGCCGATTAAAATGGCATACTGCAGGAGGGGAGAGATGGATGTCAGTGGGTCAGATGGCTCATACATTATACTTCGTAGTTGCAGTCCCATCATGGCTTGTTGCTTGACTGTATTCTCTAATGAACATAGAAAGTGTGGAGGCTGTGGTCCTACCAAGTTGAAACATCAGATCCCTGCATAGCAAATAGACTCATTCAAACCCTTCAGCTTTGAAATTTCAAGGGATTTGTGTGTGTGTGTGTGTGTTTTAAATTGCTTCTGTGAATTCTTTTTTAATCTCCTTATTCCTGATGCTGGAAATGGATATTTCCATATTGGAAATTCAAATTGCTTTTGAATTTAGTAACTTACAATATCATCATGACTCAGGGAACAAGACCTCAGGGGAGACCCCAAAAAGAGGAGAATCCCATCGATGAAGACTGGGCCGTAGTTCCTAAATTGTTCTGTCCCGATGCTGCCGAAACTACCCAGTGATATTTTCACTCTATCCACTGATATCAGTGGCAATGCGTTGCCATTCTTCAACTATGATCACATGATGCCTCGCCAAGTCTATTCGAGGGTGTTTTCTCCCATGGGTGAGGATTTAGCCTGAAGTTTCTGACTTCCTGGTACGTGGCGGGCCAGACAAAGGAAGATTTCTAGGGCTCAGTGTTGGTGTGTTGTGGTTACTTAATAACTCACGGACAGTTTAAACCAAGTGTTGAGGCAAAGTGGACATCACGCAGTAATTTCATTATGCCATGTAATGGACTTAACCAGTCTAAATCATGGGTGCTTAATGCATTTTTATCTTGGGATTTGCATAATTGGCACATAAATATGCATGAGATTAACTGGAAGTGGCAAAACAGGGTAAGCAGAATGTTCAGGAGCTGAAAGGAGGGCGGTTGCCGAGAGGACACCTGAGCAGACTCCGTCTCCTGGGTGGGCATCCACACTTGACATACCTAGAAACAGACAGGCTGACAGCTGGCCTCCCTGTCAGTTAGTGTGTTGTCAGTGACACACAGCTTCAGCACAGCTTTGGCTGTTGGCTGGACTCACTTGGGCACACTACTTACTCTTCCTTTTATAGTTAAAATGCAATCTAAAAGAGTCTCAAGGCTGATGGATACACATCTGACTGGCCTCCTGGCAGGCCGTGACACAGGTCTCAGACTTCAAACCATAACGGATGACATCTGCAGATGTGGAGAGTGGTGGTGGGGGAGAGAAGAAGGAAAAAAAAAAGAGAGTGGCTGATTGAGTTGTTTCTTCTGTAAGGGTAAAGGACATAATTTTCTAATTAATCGCCTGTGCACTTTTTAAATGCGTCCTGTTTTTAATTCGATTTTTAATCCTCCAACCTTCATAATTCTCTCTAATCCTCTGAGCACAGCTTCCAGTGAATGAGGCTGGCAAAACATCCCCCTCCCGTTCAGCTACTTGTGATTTCTTGCTTGCCAAATGCCTGCTGCAAAATTTGCAGTGAGCACCTCGGTAAGGCCGCCTGAAATCAAGCCAAGACTTTACTTTTTATGCCTATAAAGAGCGTATTCTGAAGGAACGGCGGCATCCAGAGAAGATGAAGGTGGGGAGATGAGAGGGGAGGAGGGAAAAGGAGGAGAAAGAAGGGGAGGGAAGGGTAGATGGATTGGTTGGAGGTCCGTGTTTTATATCCAAGATTACAGCTATGCTTTATCAAATGTCTGGGCAGTAAACAGAGAGTGGATAGAAATTAACCTCTAGAAAAGCCAGGGTCCTAACTTTTTAAAAGTTTAATAACTATTTTGTATGCTAATTGGGGTATTTAGCATACTCTGATACTGTCGCCTTTATTATCTGCTCTCAGTTTACAGTCACCTACTTCCCAGGGAGAGTGTCTTTTGTGTCTGTCTGAACCTGTCTTATTTCTGCCCCAAAGACTTTGTATCACTTACCACACTTAAGTTACTTTTTTAAAGGAGCAGCTTCTGATTTGTAGCATAAAGTAGCTTTCTAAGGGAATTCATCTGCAAGGGATCAGGACATTTTATGAAAGAGGCAATTAAGGGGGAAATGGAAACTGATCTTACAAAGAATGAGCATTTGAAATTAGCACAAGAATCGGTTTAGGGAGGCCGGCTCTTACATACCAGGGATAACGGTCCCAAGTAGCTAGAGTTAGTTCAAGAATTGTCCTTCTTGACCATGCCACAATTTTGGAAGCACGTTAGATACAGATGAAAGATGACAAAATTCAGCCTCGTCTCTACAAAAAAGTAGAAAAAAATTTCTGGGCATGGTGTTGCATACCTGTAGTCCCAGCTACTTGGGGGGCTGAGGTGGGAGAAACACTTGAACTCAGGAGGTCGAGGCTGGATGAGCTGTGACGGTGCTACTGCACTTCAGCATGGGTGACTGAGACCCTGTCTCAGAGAAAAAAAAAATTATATAAAATAGAGATAGCAAAAGAAAGAATTTAAAAAGTAGGTTCAGAGGCTCTATGGCTCTTTAGGGCAGTCATAGTCCAGTATATGAAACCCTTAAAGTCACTTAGGATTATTCTAAAACTGCTTGAAAATTTTGCATGGACTCCATGGAGACTAGTGGCTAGAATTGAAACATGAATTCCAATAAAATATTGGAATCACTTGTTTTAAGAACTCTGTGAACCAGAAATCACTGAGGGCTAAGGAAGGTTTTAGTCAGAGTAGGACAAGACTCCTTGACAATTACTTTTACTGTTTTTTTTGGGGGGGGAGGGTTGTTGTTTGTTTTTTGAGTTGGAGTCCCACTCTGTTACCCAGACTGGAGTGCAGTGGCACGCTCCCAGCCACCGCAGCCCCCACCTGCTGGGCTCCAGCAATTCTTCCACCTCAGCCTTCCAAGTAGCTGGAACTACAGGCGTGCGCTACCACACCCAGATAATTTTTTGATTTATTGTAGAGATGAGGTCTCGCTGCCCAGGCGGGTCTCGAACCCGCGGGCTCAGGCAATCCACTCACCTCAGCCTCCCAAGGTGTGGGATTACAGGCTGAGCCACCGAGCCCGGCTGCTAATTTTTTATTTATTGTAGAGATGAGGTCTCGCCAAGTTGCCCAGGTGGGTCTCAAACCCGCGGGCTCAGGCAATCCACTCACCTCAGCCTCCCAAGACGCGGGATTACAGGCTGAGCCGCCGAGCCTGGCTGCTAATTTTTGATTTATGATAGAGATGAGGTCTCGCCAAGTTGCCTATGTGGGTCTCGAACCCACCGGCTCAGGCAATCCGCTCGCCTCGGCCTCCCAAATTGCTGCGATTCCAGGCTGAGCCCCTGAGCCCAGCTGACAATTACTTTTAAGCACACTAAATAGAATTCAAGATGATGCACAAGCCAATGACAGCCTGTACATTATCTTAATGGAGGCTTGAGGAAGAGGGGACTCTCTGGAGTTGAAGAATGAATGACAGGTTTACGTTAAATTCAAAGAAATGTTTCCTAATATCAAAATGTTTCCTGAAGGAAGTTGGAGACAGTTTCTAATTTGAAGACCTCTGAGATAGTGTCCAAGAAGGGTATGTGCAGAAGTGACCCCCAAATGCAGAAGGAGCCAAGAAACCAAAGGAGGCAGACAACATCTAGTTTGTCGGTAAAGGGTTATATATTGGGAAACTTAAGAACAGAAGCAAGGCCATGAGCCGCAGCAAGTTGGGGAGGTCTCCACACTGCTACTGCCAGACCCAGGACTCATCTACCACTGGGAAGGGGCAGCCATGCTCTGTAGAAACAATGAAAGATAATAAAAGCAACTTTCCAGAAAGACCAGCATGCTACATGCGTCATGGCCTATCATTTGTGCGATAACATCATGGTTGACATTCTTGCACTAGAGACATTAAGTAAAGTAGAATCAGGAGGGATTTGGGGGCCTAATAGTAAGTCAACATGGTGAATTATCATCCAACATGGAGTCACTTTTGTCTCCACATATAGGTAAGATATACTCCTATCTGAAAAGGTGGGGTCTTAAGAGAAGCCAGGAAGAGCTGGTATAGGCATTCTGTGTTTTTATGATGCTGTGAAATTTTTTTCCATAAAGTCAATAAAACCAAAAATAGATTTGTGTATGATATATCCATAGGATTCCCTTACAAAGAGCGACTATAATGTATTTATTGAACCGCTGAGCCCAGCTGGGTGCAAACAGGAAATGACTTTGTTCTTTTTCAGAATGACCTCTTCCAAGGCATCTCATAAACTGTGGAAGGAAGTTGGGGGCTTTAGGATGATTTATTTGGTTAATGAAAAGGAAATGTAAGAGGCACCATGGCCTATCCCAATCAGACTACTTAGGTTCAGACTCTACCTCTGTCATCTACTAAGGAATTTTACTGAGCCTTAGTGTTCTCCTACGTAAAATGCATACAGTAATAGGATGCATGTCCTTGGTCACGGTGAGACATAAATACGTTCATGCCTGTAAGGTCTTGGCATGTCATGATAAATGTTGGCTATTATTAGTGTGAATGTATGAGCACATGTATCAATAAATATGTGCAGAAGTGTAAATTTCATGACAAATATTTGGAAGGAATGGTCGTCATCATGAATACAAGTGGGAAAAGCAGAGGCTCTGTCTTTCTGGATGAAGTCGTTAGCTGAAACACAGAAAGAAACCCCTCTTGCCTACAAGATCTGTGTGAGGCCAGGGTGTAAGATCATTGTCAAGATGCAGCTTGAAAAGGTCAGAATAAAACCGATGACTCCGTGGAGTAAATCAGCCTCTCATTACAATAAGCCCATACACAACAAACAATTTTGATAGGTGGATCGAGCTGAAGAAAAGAAAGTGGATTCAGCATAAGTCAAAAGGTATCTTCTCAATAAAAGAATAACAATTTGTCTTTTTTCTGTGCTTTAAATGATACAGTTGGACACATATAGCATCTCCTGTAATCTTCATCAGTAGTTACAACCCAGAAATCCACAAGCTATGAATCAACCCACTCCACTGCCACCCAAGAGCCGATTGTTGACCATTTATTTACCAGTCCACGACCCTCAGGAGAAAGTCCAAGGGCCTCCCTGGACTTCCAGGCTATTCGTGACCTCACCCTCACCCACCCACTCTGCCTCATCTCTCTTTCTTCTTCCCCCTGACATTCTACACTAGCAGTCCAGGTTTCAGTGGAGCCTTTAAGTCGCTTGAGAATGTGTTTAAAGGTGTAGATTCCCAGGCCTTTCTTTGGGAGCTCCTGATTCACTAAATCTGAGGTGGGGTTCCAGAACCTGCATTTTTGTCAAAAGGCTGGGGGACTCCAATGCTGGTGATCTTTTCACCACATGTGAAACACCATGTCTACCCTGTCTAGCCAGGGTGGCACCCTGCAGCTCCCTGGGCATGATGTGTTTTCTCATCTTCCAGATCTTAGAAGGCATTAGTTTCTCTGGCAGAAGCATTGCCATTCCCACCCTGCCCTGTCTGTTCACCCCACTGACTCAAACTTACTCTCCAGGTGGCATACTGGGTGCCACTTCCTCTGGGAAAACTTTGAAGCCCCATGACTGGGCTGGGTGCCCATAGTATGCTCTGCTTACCCTGTTCCAAGTCTTCCCCACACTCTGAGCAACCAAGTACAGTAAGTCCCCTACATATGAACCTTCAAGTTACAAACTTTAACCATACACATGTGCGTTTTTTACATATTATTTCTTTCCACCAGGTGTCAGTATAGTCTGTGAAATATATACAGTACTATATAGCAGACTGTGCTAGTTGGTTACCTAGACTAGCTTTGTTGGACTTACAATAAATGGACTTATGAACCTTGCTCTCAAAGTCGAATTTGTTCACACGTTGAGGACTTCTTGTATTTATTTGCTGCCTTTTGCAATAGACTGTGAGCTTCTCGAGAGTAGATCTCACCACGTCTTGTTATTTATTTATTTGTTTATTTATTTTTGCATATGGCTACATATTAGGTGTCCATAATTTTCCAAGTATGTGGGATAATTTGACACATTCATGTAATCAACTCAAGGTCATTGGGGTAGCCATCACCTTAAATACTGAATTTCTTTACATTTGGATAGTTTGATTCTCTTCTAGCTGTTTTGAAATATATAATCAATTAAAGTTAAGTACAGTCACCCTACTGATCTATCGAGCTCCTGGGCTTATTTCTTCCATGAAGTGTATATTTGTCCCACTGTTTCTTGTTTATTCTTGTATGCCTAGTACATAGCATGATACAGAAAACCTGAGGTGGGGTTCCAGAACCTGCATTTTTGTCAAATATGCACCCTCTGTGCATATTTATTGACTGTGCATATTTAAGAGCACAGGGCATCTCTAAGGGGTCATGGGGGTCAGTAAACAGCAGGCATTCAGGCCAGAGTAGCTGGGTAGAGCTGTCTCCACAACACGGGATGGGGAGATTCCACAGTGTGAGATCGATAAGGCAGAATATTCAGGGACAAGTCATGGGGGCGCCGTTTTTGTTTTGCTTTTCCTGTCCTGTCTTTTCAGGTCAGTAAGAAAAACCAACATCGACTGAGTGTTTGAAGAGTTGCCAGGGCAGAGTCTCTGCAGTGGAGATGCCATTGTTGAAGGAAAACATTGACTTCAGTTTGGGTTCATTTGTTAGCCCTGACTTACATTCACAACTTGAGATTTCAAAGTGTTTTAATGATGTTACTTTTGTAGAAAAAGCAAATGACTGTTTCCCAGATAAAACAAGGCTGTGTTTGCTCTAGGCAAGTGGGAAAAAATGCTGACTTTATTTTCTTTTATTGTGGAGAGAGGCTAACTAAAAACAGTAAAACAAGTTAGTTTCTTGTATCATTATGAACAATGTTAATCAATACTTTGAAGTAACTGTGCATTAACAACAATATAATATATATTATTAACAGTGCAATGTAGCATATTAGTGCAATACATATATTAGTAAATTATGATACTATATATTAGTATCATATAGTACATTATAACAATATGACAATACATATTAGTACAATAAAACAATATATTATATTAGTACAAAATAACAAGATGTAATTATAATAGTTATAACGTATTATATTAATAATCAGTATGATATGGTAACATGTTTTAGTATGTCTTTATTAATATATTTTTATCACATGTTAATATATTATTTATACAACATTGACATTGGTTATATATAATATAGTATGTTAATTAACTATATTTACATTTACATATTAGTTATAAAATATTAATATGTACTTTAAGTAACATAATATTTTAATAGTAATTATCATAGCAATTGCCATTTATTGAGCATTTACTACAAAGATAATCTTTAAAAATCTCTAGTTTTTAGCCAAGCATGTTGGCTTACACCCATAATCCCAGCACTTGGGAGGCCGAGGTGAGAGCATTGCCTGAGCTCGGAGGTTCAAGACCAGTCTGGGCAACTTGGCAAAACCTTGTCTCTACGATAAATAAAAAAATTAGCTGGGCGTGGCAGTGCACGCCTGTAGTTTCAGCTATTTGAAAGGCTGAGGCAGAAGGATTGCCTGAGCCCAGCAGGTCGAGGCTGCAGTGGTCATGAGTGTGCCACCGCACTCCAGCCTGGGCGACAGAGTGAGACTTCAACTCAAAACAAGACAAGATCTCTAGTTCTTATGGGAATGTTGGAAAGTCAACATCTTTCATATTTTATAGATGAGAATCCAAGGCTCTGAGAGTCGAGCCCCTCGGACCACGGAAAGAGAGGGGAGATGGTGGAGAGTTGAACCCATTGAACCCACAGTTCTATGACTTCATCTTCCCAATACCACTTAGAAATGAAGGCCAGGGGGAAGAGACTGAGTGCCCCCTCACCCCTGTAAACTGTGGATCCGTGGGATTTGAGATAAGCAGTGTTAGATTATTGTTTAAACCACCCACTCATATTTATAACCATGTTGTCCTGAGACAGTTGGATTCCTGGGAAGCTTTACGATAGACACTGCAGAAACCAGCTTCAGAATCGCTTGGGGTGTGGGGCCCAGGGCTTATGGCCAGCTATGTGAGAGGAAAGCCCAGGGACCAGACACAGGGACCAGGTACAGGGACCAGGCATGGGCACAAGAGCCAGGCAAGGGCACAAGGGCCAGGCATGGGCACAGACACAGGGGCCAGGCACAGGCACAGATCAGCCCTGCTGGGTCCCAGAGCTGCTCACCTACTTCCCAACAGTGAAGCCTTCGGTGCTTGAAGACTAGGCCTGGGTGGCTACAGGATGTAAGCTCCCCACCCCAGGAGGTAGATGTAAGACCCAGAAATGCTGCTCGGCTTTCAAAGCCATGGCTGGTTTAAAGCCTTTTCCGTCGCGTGCCAACAGAAATCCTGCTGGCCCAGGAGATTTTACAGCATCTCTGTGGAAGCTATCTGGATGACTCTGTGAAACGAGAAAACACACGGGCCATTGGCTTCATCAGAGAGGATAACAGGGCTTGGGGTAGCCAGGGGACAACAGGGCCCAGGGTAGCCACCTCCAGGGACTGGCAGACCACACTGTACTTTCAGAGGGAGATACTCATTCGACTGGGAAAAAGAGGACCTCTGAGGGGCCCCAAACCAGTGACCTCACGTTGTGTCATTAAACTGGAATCAGGGTGTGGCAGAAAGATGGGAATGTGAGTGGGGGGAAGGCAAGAGAGGAGAATCTGATGTCTCAAAAATTGGGGTATGGATTTATTTGGAGTAATCCTGTTCCTTTTGCGGAAAGACCTATTTGCTACATCCCATGCAGGGGAGGCAGCAGTGAAGCTACTAAGAAGAGAAAAGTAACCTGGCAGTGCTTCTGCTTTATGTACTCATTCATCCAACGAGGATTTATGAAGTGCTGTATTGAGTGTCAGGCAATAAACACGTTTCCTTCTGTCAAGATTGTACAAACAAAAGAGAAGGTGTGAACAAAGGGTCCACAGGCAAGGCAAGGCAACCCAATCTGTTTCTCCTGAAAACAGATCAGAACACGTGCTCTGGAAGCTGGATGCAGGAGACGATGGTTTTTTCCACAAGCCTCATTACTTTTCACTAAATGTGATGCTTTTAACACAAGAGGATGATAGCAATCGGGTAAATTAACTCCACATTGATATTCAAAGGAAATTACGTTAATGGTAATAACTTAGTGTCTTCAAAGGGATTAAAAAAAATGCCTTCAGGAAGATCCTATGAGCTCTCAGAAGGTCTTCTTTATCTTACACAAGGAGCATGACTTGGACATATTTCATAAACAGGGAAACTGGAATTTAGTCATTTCTCCTATGATTTCAGAGTTAAACACTGTTTTTGTTTTGTTTTTTAACACTTGGGGAACCAGTTTAGAAAATACAGTGTAGGATGCCAGGAAATTCAACGAAGATTGAAAAATTAGCTTTGAGAACTAGAATATCCCCCAATGGCATACATAGACTTTCTATTATTCTTTGGTCTCTGTAGATTTTTGGTTGGAGGTTTATATTTCACCTGTGTGTTTATCTGTCATTCACTTACAAAAGCTTATGAGGGAGATTCTAATAGCTATGCCAGTGGATGGCAGGGATGGGGCAGGATTTACACATTACCCTACAGGCTCTAAGGCAACTTTTAATTTATTTCACAGGTTGAGTAAATCATGAGCAGCTCTTGAGTGAGGCTCTTGGGCATGTCTATCGTGGGTAGATTTGAAAGATATTAACATTTGCTCTAAGCCGGGCATCCTTCTACCTGGTGCCCAGGTACCTGCAGCAACTATAAAGAAAACCCCGAGAGGAATGCAGTTAGGTGGAAGGAGAAGATCCGATGCAACACTTCAAATGGCAAAAACAGAGAAACTCAAGGCTAGTGTTAAATTGGCCAGGAGGGAAGTTCGGTAAAGCAGGAGACCCCAACCCCTGGGCCACGAATGGATACCCATCTATGGCCTGTTAGGAACTGGGCCTCACAGCAGACGGCGGGCAGCAGGCAAGCAGAGCTCCATCCTCTGTCAGATCAGCGGGGGCATTAGATTCTCCTAGGAGCACGAACACCCTTATGAGCTACACACATGGGGGATCTAGGTTGCAAACGTCTTATGGGAATCTAATGCCTGATGGTCCCCTGACACCCCTAGTCCATGAAAAAAATTGTCTTCCACGAAACCAGTCCGTGATGCCAAAAGTGTTGAGGACCGCTGCAGTCAAGGACCAAGTTAGCCGGTGAGTTCAGCCTGATTCTCTCGTATCCCACACACCCCCTTCAACCTGACCCTGTGTCCCTCCTGGACAATGGGAGTGCTGAGTGCATTCATTCCTTGTGTGTGACCATCAGCTTTCACTGTAGACGTCAAAGCACTGTGGGCATTCATCCCACCAAATATGCTTGTACCAGAGGTCCCAGGCTATGCCAAGATCCCAATTACAAAATAGCACTGGGGAGCAAGTACATTGTCAAAATAAGCTATTAGAGTAGCAATTGCAATTTGCCTATATTAGACAAATCCCAGCTTTATGGCTTCTATAGTGGGCCCAATAAATCAGTGCTGCCCTGTCTAGTATGCTGGCCACTAGCCACACATGGTTATTGCACACTTGAAATGTGGTCAGTTTGAATTGATATATGCTGGAATCATAAAATATACCCTTTCTTTTGAAGACTTGGTGTAAAAAAATATACAATATACTAATAATTTTATATTGATTACATGGTGACATGATAATATATTGGATATCTGCCCCTTTCTGTTTTTTTTAAATTTTATTATTATTATTTTAAGTCAGCATCTCACTCTGCCACCCAGGTTTGAGTCCAGTGCTACAATGGTCACGGCTCACCACAGCCTTGACCTCCTGAACTCAGGAGATCCTCCTGCCTCAGCCTCCTGAGTAGCTTGGACTACAGGCATGTGCTACCATGTGCTAACTTTTTTATTGTTTTTTGCTTTTTTGTAGAGATGAGGTCTTACTATGTTGCCCAGGTTTTGTCCTTTATTGATTCAAAATATTTGTACATGTTTATGTGTACATGTGATATTTTGATACATGCATACAATGTAATGATCAAATCAGAGAATTTAGGGTATCCATCACCTCAAACATTTATAATTTCTTTGAGTTGAGAACATTTCAAATCTTTTCTTCTAGCTGTTTTGAAATATACAAAATATTGTTTTTAACCATCATCACGCTACCCTGCTATCAAACACTAAAAGTTACTCCTTCTATCTAACTGTAGTTTGCACCCATTAAACAACTTCTCTTCATCCTTCTATCCCAGATACCCTTCCTAGCCTCTGGTATCCATCATTCTGCTCTCTATCTCCATGAAATCCAATTGTTTAGCTTCCAAATATGAGTGAGAACATGCAACATTTGTCTTCCTGTGCCTGGCTTATTTCATTTCACATGACCTCTAGATCCATCCATGCAGCTGCGAATGGCAGGATGTTATTCTTTTTTATGCCTGGATAGTATTTCATTATGTATATATACCACATATTCTTTATCCATTCATCTGTTGATGTATACTTAGATTGATTCCATATTTTGTCTATTGCGAATTGTGCTGTGATTAACATGGGGGTACAGGTATCCCTCTGATATACTGGTTTTCTTTGCTGTGGATAAACACCCAGGAGTGAGATTGCTGGATCATATGATAGTGCTATTTTTCATCTTCTGAGACATCTCCACACCGTCTTCCATAATGGCAGTGCTAATTTACATTCTTACCAATGAAATATAAGAGTTCCTTTTTCTCAGCATCCTCACCATATTTGTGTGTGCGTGTGTTTGTGTGTGCGCATGGTCTTTTTTGTAACCGCCATTGTAACTGTGGTTTTGATTTGCACTTCCCTGATGCTGAGTGACGTTGAGCATTTTTCATATGCCTGTTGGCCATTTGTGTGTATTTTGAGAAATGACTATCAGATCCTTTGCCCACTCTTTAGTGGAATTATTATTGTTGTTGTTGTTGTTGAGTTGTTTGAGTTTCTTGTATATTCTGGATATTAGTCTCTTGTGGAATGAATAGTTTGCAAATATTTTCTCCCACTCAAAACAAATTGTCTCTTTAGTTTGTTGATTGCTTTGCAAAAGTTTTCCAGTTTAATGTAGTCCTTTTTTTTTTTTTTTTTGCCTGTGCTGTTAAGGTTTTTACCATAAAACCTTTCCTTAGACCAATGTCCTGGAGCATTTTTTCCTATGTTTTCTTCTAGTACTTTTATGCTTTGCGGGTCTTATATTTAAGTTTTAATCCAGTTGATTTTGGTATATGGTAAGAGATAAAAATCCAATCTTTTCTGCATAAAGATACTCAGTTTCTCAGTCACATTTATTGAAGAGGGAGTCCTCTCCCCAATGTATGTTCTTGGCATACATTTGTCAAAAATACATGGACTTACTTATATCTATCTAGGTTCTCCATTCTGCTCTGCTAGGCTATGTGTCTGGTTTTTATACCCATACCATGCTATTTTAATTGCTAAAGCATTGTGATTTATTTCTAAGTCATGTAGTTTGATACCTCCAAATTTGTTCTTTTTACTCAGAATTGCTTTTCTTTTTACTCAGAAACCCGAATTGATTATTCAGGTTTTTTCATGGATCCATACAAATTTTAGAATTACTTTTTTTATTTCACAGAGAAATGTCATTGGTATTTTGATAGGGATTGCATTGAATCTGTAGATTGCTTTGAGTAGTGTGGTCATTTTAACAATATTATTATTTTCAATCCATGAACATAGGTTATCGTTCCATTTGTTGGTATCCTCTTCAATTTCATCTTGTTTTGTAGTTTCCCTTAAAGAGACCTTTCACCTCCTTAGTTAAATTTCTTCCGAATTTTTTTTTTTTTAGCTATTCTAAATGGAATCGCTGTCTTGATTTCTTTTTCAGCTACGTCATTATTGTCTAGAAATGCTACTGAATGTAGTTATTAACATTTTTAGAGATATGATTCTGATTTTGTATTTGAATTTTGCAGCCTTTTTTTTTTTTTTTTTTGTAGCTCATATTTCTACTGCATAACCATGAACTGGAGAACTTGTATTCTCTCAAGTTTTACACCCTCTCCTTTCCCCTTCCTCTTCACATTCAACCAGTTTCACATGCTGTCATTTTATCTGTTTGGGATATCTTGTGTTGTTCTTTCCTCCACATGGGCATGCTTTTGGAGAAAGCAGCCACCTTATGGCTGAATTATTGCCCTAGTCTCCTGGTCAGGCTTTTTGACTCCAAGTCTCACTCCTTTTAATCTGCCAGTTCATTACACATAGAGTTACTGTTCTGAAACACAAATCAGATCTCCAAATTCTCCTCTAGCTGCTCCCACTGCCTTCATAAGGAACTTTTTCTTCCTAATATGACGTGCAGTGCTCTTTATGATCAGGCTCCTGCCTATCTTTTCAGTCTCAGCTGCCACCATGGCTTTTTGGATGTTACATGCTGGCATTGCTGATGCTCCACCAGAAGGCCATGGTCTCCCGGGCCTCTATGCCTCTGTTCGTGTTCAGGCTTGTACCTGGTTTCCACTCCCCTCTTTGTCTGTCTTAACATTCCACGGTCCTCCAAAGTTAGCACAACTTTTTTCACAAAGCCTTCCCTCGCTGGAAAGGCTTAGAATGCAGGGTCTCCTCTGCCCCAGTCTCCACTTCCTGTATATACACAATACCTGAAAAAAGTAATTCCACAGATACCTATGGATACTCCATCACCTAAAGATTAAGCTTTCATGTTTGTCCTACACAGTAAGCTTGGCCAGATGCAGAGTTGAATTTTATCCACTAGATATGTACCTCATGCCCTGTGTTTTGCTATACATTGGAAGACTAAAATTCACCTACTGTACAGATGTGATGATGCCACATGCTAAGACCAGTTGGCCTTTGCTTCAGCCAGAGCACTGAGGCTCACTTGTAGCCAGGGCTGTATCAGTGCTGGAGCTGGCTTGACTCTGAGGTGACGAAGGCAGTGATGCCATTTACTGAGATTCAGCCACTGTGATCAGTGTATGATGAGTTAGATGTTATCATCCCCAGTCAAAAACTGAGGAAACTGAGATTAGAAATGTGCAGTCACTTGCCCAAGGCCTTACAGCCATTAAGAGATATAGCCGTGATCTGAACCCCTATTTGACTGCCAATTTCACTCTTTCTACTATACCAATGCCTCCTGACTTGTGTTGTGGCTGGTAGTACTCAGAGTATGATAGAGTAACAATGATGATCCATTTCCTAAGAAAAATAAGTGCAGGAGGAACCAGAGAGCCATGGGCCACTTGGGCATAGATAGATAAAGAGCCATGAAGAAGACACTACATTCGTCTGTGTGAGGTCCAGGTTCCACAACCTTGGCGCTACCGATGTGTGACCCCTTGGTAGACTGGGTGAATGTATAGGACTTCCCCTTAGGGCAGAGGTCCCCAACCCCTGGGCCACAGGCCAGTATCAGTCCGTGGCCCATTAGGAAATGGGCTGCACGGCAGGAGGTGAGCGGCAGGTGAGTGAGCAAAGCTTCATCTGTATTGACTGACACTCCCCATTGCTTGCATTATTGCCCGAGCTCTACCTCTCATCTGAGCAGCAGTGGCATTAGATTCTCACAGGCGCACAAACCCTATTGTGAACCGCACCTGCAAGGGATCTAGGTTGCACACTCCTTGAGAGAATCTAATGCCTGATGATCTGAGGTGGAGCTGAGGCGGTGATGCTAGCACTGGGAAGTGGCTGCAAATACAGATGAACATTAGCCTTGAGGTTTGACTGCACAGAGACCATCATAAATCAATTACTTGTAGACTCATGTCAAAACCCTATCAGTGAGTGGCAAGTGAGTTGATGTACTTCAATTGTACAGCTGCATCTGGTGATCTGGTGGCAGGCTTTAAGTCAGAATCTGACACTTATTTTAGTCCATACATGGCCCACCCATTGTTTTATTTTCAACTTCTGTCTGTGCCTCTCTTGTTTTTTTAATTATGGTGAGTTGAGTACTTATTTTTTTATATATTGCAATATAATAATAGTAAATTATTATTGTGCACTAAAGTGCACAATAAATGTTATGCACTTGAATCATCTTGAAACCATCTCCTGGTCTGTGGAAAAACTGTTTTCCACGAAACTGGTCTCTGCTGCCAAAAAGGTTGGGGACTGCTGCCTTAGGAAGCATGAGGGGTGGGAGGTGTGTTGTACAACTCAGTTTTTGGTTCAGTCTAGACTTTTGCTGCAGCTTTCAGACCTGAAACCCCAGACTCCAAGAGGCAGGGAGCTTAAAATGGATGTGTTCCTCTGCTCTGATCCATGGGCGTTTTCTCTGTCAAGCAAATGAACCACCACAACAATAAAAGCAACTGCTTTAAACAAGGGTGTATATGTTTTTTTAAAAATACCATCTAGATTACTGTAAAGTATATTTTGCCTTACTGACTATGTCTTCATGAAGAAACTCTTAATAGAATAACAAAGGATAGGAAACCCAGCGAAGTCATCAAGCAAGACTTGTGCTTAGATTTACAAGCAGTGTCTCAGGAACACTCAGAAGTCCATAGAAACATCAGAGGCTTCCATTAAAGTGTTTTGCAAGCTGAGTTGAGTTTTATGTAAAAGGACTGATTTGTTAAAATCATGTCTTATTCCAGGTATTCAAAAACATGCAAAGGGTTTAGATCTACACAGGTCTCACCCAGTATAAGAAATAAATTACAAGTGTTTGTAATAAAAAGAAATAATAATTGCATGTATGTTTTAGTGCTTTCAAGAAAGGGTATCTAAGTGTTGGTATTCTCAGTGTATGACTCTTCAGGGACTCATTTGTTTTACTCAACAGTTTATGCGTGAAATTCACCAACATGGGTGTGTCTAGTTGAAGTTCATTCATCTTCCCTGCTGAATGAATTGCTTGTGTGCAGCATTGCATGAATATATAACAAGATATATATCTATTGTCTTGTGGGTGGACATTTCCAATTTTTTTTTAACCAATACCAATATGACTTTTCATATAAACATCTCCTTGAGTTCATGAGCAAAGGTTTCCCAATATCTACATCCGAGGGGAATTGCTGGGCTGTGAGGTGCCCACATCCCAGCATCTACCAAATTGCTCTTCAAACACCATGAAAACATGTTTTATTTCTCTAAATAGTACCTCTAACTTCACGGTGTTCTGTGGCATGTGTATCTATGCACAATTAAGGATGATGTCAAAAAAGCAATAGCGTAAGCATTTCTCGCCCCATGTAGTTCATTTTATTACATCCTGAAAATGAAAGTAAGGAGAAATACTTGGTTATGCACTATCATTCTTCCCTGTTATTTACTTTGGATTTTGTCATTCCGGTATCTCGAGCCCACCCTGGTGTGCACTATACTATGTGTTGCCCTAATCCACAACACCTGATCAGAGGTGACTTGATTTTATTTTCTGTACTTAAAACTCATAAAAATGCAAGGAAATCTGCTAGACTCTGTGACTAAAGCCAAATCCACATCCTTTAAGTCTATCAAAGGAAAGAGGATCATCCTGTAGGAAGGAACAGAAGCTAAGCCTTGGAGTTTTCATTCCTTTTTCTTGGGGCCCAGCTTCCTCAAGAATTACTCATTATTTATTGGCAAGCTGGGTTCAGGGTGACTCTTACTAGTACTAGTGCTGTCTCTCAGAAGGCCTCCTCTGTAAGAATTTTTGTTTTACATTTTCAACACAATAGTCTTAAAAGCACAGGGATATGAGAGGATCGGGAGCCCTCTGATGACCACTTCCCAGTTGAATACTGGCCCAGGGTTGTGCTGTCCGCCATGTTTCCTTCAGGCTGTTGAGGAAAGACTAGAGATTTTCTTAATAACAAAGGGTGTAGTGTTGCCAAATGTAAGCCAAGAGCCCCTCTGTGTATCCTTCAAGGTTTTGCAGAAGTTTGAGCGGGGAAAAAAATGACAGGAAAATGACTCTTCACCCAGCATATGGTGACATAGACATGCCAAACTCAAAACAACCCACAGATGGGAGTCAGAAACATAGCCAGGCTAAGAGCAGCAACTTCATTTCAGCAGAAAAATATCAATACTAGGTTAAAGAAACACTGTGAATTTGAATTTACTAAATTTATGTATTTAGCTTATAATTTTGTTTTACTTTCTAATTATGTGTGAGCTCTCAGCATAAGGAAATTGTATTTTTAATTGTCTTAGACATGTTGAAGGAACTAAAGTTAAGATAAAAATAACGCCGGGCTCGGTGGCTCAGCCTGTAATCCCGCACCTTTGGGAGGCTGAGGTGAGTGGATTGCCTGAGCCCGCGGGTTCGAGACCCGCCTGGGCAGCGAGACCTCATCTCTACAGTAAATCAAAAAAATCAGCCAGGCGTGGTAGCGCATGCCTGTAATTCCGGCTACTTGGAAGGCTGAGGCGGAAGGATCACCCGAGCCCAGCAGATCGAGGCTGCGGTGGCCGGGAGCGGCCACTGCACTCCAGTCTGGGCGACAGAGTGAGACTCCAACTCAAAAAAAAAAAAAAAAAGATAAAAATAACTTGAGTCAGCACTGGTGGTCTAGAAGTAGGCTGTCCTCGAAAGGACTCAAGTGAAATCAAACCTCTCCTTATAGCTGAGACCCAACTGGAACAATTAAACATGGCTTTCTAGAGTCTCAATGATGTCAAAAGGAAAATACATTTGCAATGCTAATCTTGTTTACAAGGGGGTAATTCACTCATCTTCAGCTTTGGGTCCTCAGGCATCTACTGTTTGCACCCTTTCTTTGGCAGAGACCCTCAGTTTTTATCACCCTGCAGCTCTTTTGACATTGATATAGGCTCTCAAAATCCATACCCTAGTCCTTGAAGTCAAGAGGAAGACGGAACTGCTCTGCCTAAACTTCCTGGGGGTCATTTCCGGATATTCTGCCGTCGAGTATTTCAGATACGGACCATTTAATACAAGGATTAACAAGGGTTACTTGGGTTCAGAAGAGCTAAGAGGCCAAGCAGGGGATGGTGAAGTCAAAGCAGGAAACCGTGACACCCTTTAAGGCTGCGGGGCACAGCCAGGAGAGGGGCTACTAGAGTGCAGAAACCACAGCCATCTGCCAGGCATTGGAATTCCACCAGGGACTGCTGGTAGCCGCTAAGTCTGGAGAGAGAGACAGTCCAAATGGGATGCAGCCCTATGGGAAGCAAAGAGAAGGCTCTCTTTTCTCCTGCCCTCCTGTCTTCTGCCAGCACTTCCGGTTGACATGGGCAGTTGGCAAAAGAGCCTGGGAAACACACTTCCTGGTATCCAGAGCAGAGCTGGGGACGAGGGGGAGGAACAAGCCCACGAAGACAAGACTCCTGGGTTCTGTTTTCTTGTCTGTGCATCGTCCACCTCTCTCAGATCACTCACACTGAGACTGACCATGTATGGATGACTCCATATTCTACACACTGGGTTGGCCTTACCCTATGGCGGGAAAAGCTAATAGGTTCCTATTTTGTACCAGTTCTGACGGGTTACTGTGGCCGCCTGGAGCCCTGGGCTGAAGTTCCTGTGGCTCTATGCCTACATGTGTTGTTAGGAAAGAATGATGGATTGATTGATACTGTCCGCCATGAATGCAGGAGAGTGTCAGCACTCGTATTTGGTAATGCACCATCCCTCTCTTCTGGCTTCATCAGAAACCTCTTTCAGCAGGCAACATACAAAAGTTTGCATCCCTATGGAGCAGGTGTAAACCTTAAGCCACAGAACCAGGTGTGCAAGAACGTCTATTTATTTTCATAAATTGAATTTATTAGAATCTAGGTCCTCTTCTCTCTGGATGGGCAGGGATTTCAATCTTGTCACTTTTCATTTTCATGGAAAATGGGGAAAGACCTCTGTCCTGCAGCACATCGTGGTCCCTGCTGCTGGCTCACTGGCAAGCCTGAATGATGGAAGCTGGGAAGATCTCTGCTTCCCTGCCTTGTGTGGGGCTCATGAATCTTTGCCAAGACCAGGATCCTTGTGCTCAGTGTCCAGCATTCCCAGAAGCCCGCTTGGGTCCTGCCTTCCTCCTCAGCCTTCCAAGTAGCCGAAACTACAAGCGTGTACTACCACGCCTGACTAATTTTTTGATTTATTGTAGAGATGAGATCTTGCCAAGTTGCCCAGGCTGTTCTCAAACCAGTGGGAGAGATCTCTCCACTGCTCCTGGATGCTTGGGCTTTGCTCTTTTCCCAGGCTGGGAGAAATCTCTCTCCTCTTCATTCTTAATGCAGAAGTTCCACAAAGGGGGTCGGAAGGAGGACATGTGTCCCCCCAATGTCCGCTTGGTCAGCGCAACAAACATGACAGCCAGATATTTTGACTTCAACTTTATACTGATGGAGGTACTATCTTTAGCCTTTTCCATCGGAAATATGTGAACATGTTCTGGTTTGGCTCTGTACTTATCTATTTTCTAGCAAATTCTAGCGTGTTGAGGTAGACGGCATGAACCTATTAATGCTGCCTGATGTCCCATCTCCTCTCCATCTTCTCCACCCAGGAATCCTGGCCACATCTTTTCAATGAGGTTGGTTCTAAGAAACTAGGGTGGGAACGGGGCTGCTGCTTTTCTAGAACAGAGGGGAGAAAAGATAGAGAGAAAAGAAATTGATTAAACATCTCCAAAAATTCACCTACAGCATTTCCAAGATATGTACCCAGCGGATGGAAGGGAGATGGGAAAAGGGTGCAAGAAAGGAAGGGTCCTCTCACTGGAAAGGATTCTGTTCTTCCAATCAGACATTCACGTCCCTGCAATGGACCGACGCCCTCCTGGGCTCAGGAGGGGTCAGAAAATAGGGACTACCCCGACTTCCTCATGGATCTTGGAACCAGGATGTCAGGGGATTTTAATAACTTCAATCTTAGCTTCTGAGCAGCCGTACAGTTTCCAGGCATGTGACAAACCCAATCCTGAGGACATCAGCCATGATTCATCAGCCTGAGATTTCCCCAGGAAAAGCCCATCATCTGCAAACTCTGTGGTCTTTCCATGAATGAGTGTGTAACATCGGTAGCCTACCTTTGTGGAGTAATTTCGACAAGTGCTGATGTATTTCCACCTTGTTTCATTAGCTCATGCTTATCGGGAGAGGAGGAGGGAGGAAATGGAAATGTGTAGTTTTGGGATCCTGGCTGTGAGCGTGTTTCCTAGGAAACCACCTGGGATGGAGAGCGGCAGTCTCTCTGAAGGGGGAGAGGAAGGAGAAATATGAAAGCAAATATGCACAGGGAAAAAAAATAAATCACAGGCTGGGCTCCTGGGTCTTTAATTAATAAAGAAAAGGCTTCATTCCGAGTGAAATCTTTTGGAACTGCTATGAGGTAGAGGCATGGGGGAGAGAGGGAGAAATATAAACGGGTCCATTAGCTGGACAAGAAGACGATCTGGAACAGTTCAGCCCCATTAATATGCAAACATCAGGCAACATACAAATGAAATAGTGACATCGTCTCCATTCCAGCTTTACATTAGAAATGGAAACAACCAGCCGGGCTTGGTGGCTCAGCCTGTCATCCCAGCACTTTGGGAGGCCGAGGCGAGTGGATTGCCTGAGTCAGTGGTTTCAAGACCAGCCCAGGCAACTTGGTGAGACCTCGCCTCTACGATAAATAAAAAATTAGCCGGGTGTGGTAGCGCACGCCTGTAGTTCTGGTTACTTGGAAGGCTGAAGCGCAAGGATCACCGCAGTCCAGCAGGTCGATGTGAGTGTGCCCCTGCACACCAGCCTGGGAGTGAGACTCTTACTCAGAAAAAAAAAAAAGAAATGAAGAAAGAAAGAAATGGAAACAACCATCTAACAGCTAACATTTCATCCTCTGAAAATGAAATTGTTGCAGCTTCCTCACCGTCAGCTGTTCACCGACTCTGGCTTGTTTGACCGACAGAGGCCACGTGTGAAGTGTGCACTTCTGTCCACGCTCCTGTATCTCCTCCCATTTATGGTCAACACTGTGGACTAGGACCTAAAGGGGGAAGAGTTGGCTGGGATGGGGGTGACACTCTGAGGCACGAGGTGAGCTACTTACTGAACTACCCGTGTAGACCTATGATGGTCACAGCCTGAGGGTAGAAATATGGCATTGATGGACTAAATGGAACCAACTATATGTTTAAGGTAATGAAGGATTGCTGGGCACAGTGGCTCACTCCTGTAATCCCAGCGCTTTGGGAGACTGAGGCAGGAAGACGGCTTGAGGCCAGGAGTTCAAGACCAACCAGGAAAACATAGCGAGATCCCATCTCTATTAAAAGTTAAAAAAAAAAAATCAGTCAGGCATGGTGGCATGTGTCTGTAGTCCCAGCTACTGGGAAGGCTGAGGCAAAAGGATCACTTGAACCCAGAAGTTCAAGGCTGCAGTGAACTATGATCGTTCCACTGTACTCCAGCCTGGGGAACAGAGCAAGAAAAAAAAAATGGTGATGATGATGAGAGGGCATATTTAAAAGACATTTCTATCAATCCCACTTAATATTCATCTACCTCTAGTATACCTAATTTTAAAATTAGGAGACAGCTGGTTGCCTGGCGTTGTGATTTATTTTTCAGTTGAAATGCATGACATGAGTTTTCTATGAAAGCAGTGACCTGTGAGAGTATGCACTTAAATTGTACACAGCTCAGGAAGTTTTTAGAACATGGCTTCTGACTTGTTCGTGTTTCTGAGTTCCTAGAAGCATCTTTGTCAATGTTTTGTCATCTCTGTGCTTTGGTGCTTTGGTGTGTGGATTAGGTTTGTTTTCAGTGATGTGTATATAATTAAATATTATAGTTCTTTTGTAATTACAAGTGTGAGCATTCGCATATGTCTGGTGATGCATGTGGGAAGTCAAGCCATAGTGTAAACCTCTAATAATCTGTGAATTCCATTAACATGTAAGGTCTTACCCCCCGATCTTGAAGTGAAATGTTTCTGGATCTGTAAGTCTTCATGGAAACAGGAATAAATAAATAAACAAACAAACAAACAAAAACAGTTATTCTGTATTGTTTCTTAAACAATAAAACAAGTTTTCGGTTGATTTTTTTTTTTTTTTTTTTTTTTGAGGTGGCGTCTCCCTCTGTCACCCAGGCTGGAGTGCAGTGGCATGCTCACGGCCACCCCAGCATCGACCTGCTGGACTCCAGCGATCCTTCTCCTACCGTGCCCGGCTGAGTTTTTTAATTTATTGTAGAGACAAGGTCTCACCAAGTTGCCCAGGCTGGTCTCAAGCCCAGGGGCTCAGGCAATCCACTCGTCTCGGCCTCCCAAGGTGCTGGGATTACAGGCTGAGACACCGACCTCGGCCTTTATTTTTCTTTTTTTTAATTTTTAAAAAGTAATGGCAGCGTCTCACTCTCACTCTGTCTCCCAGGCTGGAGTGCAGTGGCAGGATCATGGCTTACCACACCCTCAATCACCTGGGCTCAGAGGATCCCTTCACTTCAGCCTCTCAAGTAGCTAGAACTATAGGAATGCACCACCACGCCTGGAAAATTTTTTGATTTTTTGTAGAGATAGGTTCTCACTCTTGCCCAGGCTGGAGTGCAGTGGCGTGTTCATAGCTCACTGCAGCCTTGAACTCCTGGCCTCAAACAATTTTCCCACCTCAGCCTCCCCAAGGGCTGGGATTACAAGCATGAGCCATCATGCCCAGTCTTTCTTGAGTCTCAAGGTTTTCTCTGAGTCTTAATCCCTTTATAGTGTCTTCTCTGTTTATTCTTTGTTTGCAAGGGGGAACTTCTGGTTGAGTTGATGGTGGCCCTGTTTTAGTCAAACGTTTTGAAAGATGCCATGAGAGTTTCTATGAAAAAGATGAAAAGAATACAACAGTTATGCCATATAAATTCCCTAGTGGGCCTTTACCTGCAAACGGAAGGAGGGCGATTACAACACTTTACTTCCTTTCCATACTGGACTCTGGAATGCCGAGAGGGTGTGGCTGCACGTCTGAGGCTGGCTGGTGGGTCTGAGTTTTCCCCAGCGCCTTCTTGACGACATTGTACCAATCGCACACAATCATTTATAGAGGGCGTCACTCTTAAGGAAATGAGAACACCCAACAGTATCAAGTGTGTTGTCCCAGAGTATTACTGGAGTTGAATTATTCTCGAACATCTTGAGGCAGGAATTATTTAGATGAGCCGCTCCTTTACAGGCAAGGAAACTGAGGCACAGAAATATTAACTATCCCAAGATCACATAGGAAGTGAAAGAACTGAACCCAAGTAGTGTGTGGGAGCTGAACCCAAGTAGTGTGTGGATCCGGGGCCCACAGGCTTTACAACACTCTCCAATATCTCTCCCCTGAAGGTGCAGTTTAGCCCCAGCATTGGGGACAATTGACCCACCCTTAGGAACAGATTGAATGCCTATCAGGGCTGGCTCTGAACTGTCTTCCCCCACCTGACCATCAGACTCTCATTTGCTTTGGTTCATAAGCTTTTCTTCCTCTGTAGACTGGCATGCAGAAAGGAAAATGGGTGTCCTTTCAAAAGATAATATACCCTGGGCTCCAAAACCTGCAAAATCCTGGCCATCTTTCAGTGTACCTGCCCGATTGGCATTTGTTTATTTATTTCCATTGTGTACTTTGTATCCCAAAAGGAATTGAAGCTACTTATAATAAAAAGTAAATGAGAACATCTGTCTCTATTTATTTATTTATTTTATTTTTGAGAAAGTAGGATTTATTGAGAGGACAGAAAAACTCCCAGGACAGGAGGGGGCCGAGAACGTTGCCTGTCTATATTTATTTAAACAAAAAAGCAAATTGCAAATGTGAAATGTGAAGCAAATGGATTATTCTATTTGCTATAATTAAGCATTACACTTAGCTAGGACTCTGTCAATTGCCTCATCTGATTACAGGCAGAGCTGCATATTTATTTTCAATCCATCAATTTACTCATGTGCTTGGCAAGTGCTACCTGCACCAGGTGAGACAAAGGTGTGCGAGGCATGGTTGTCCCCATCCCTTGGAGCTAGATGTCAGGCTATCTTTGGAGAAAATTCGACACACATGAGCAATAGCTGAGAACCAGATTGCTTGGGACTTAGTGCCATATTGGGCCATTCGTGTTAAGAGTTAGGATTCTGAGAGATGAAATATCAGACAGTTCTGGGGGAGGCAAGTCCCTAGACTTTCAGAATTCTAATAGGTATCAGTTACTTCATTATTTATTGATTATAGCCAGGTTGATAGCTTTAAGATGAATAGAGCTGATCAAAATGCTGGATGATGTTTTGCACATTGTGTTGTATTGCATTGAATTGTACCACGTCCTATTGTTTCCTATTGTAATGTTTCTGGACTCACAGATATGAGGAGAAATGGCCATCCTGACAACTTCCACACTATATAGGAATCACTGCCTCCCTGTGACATTCCTGTCACGTGGTCTAGCTGCCACATTCCAATATAAGTGCTGATGTTTATTGAGCATTTATGATGAGCCATCTTTTAAGTATTTTCCATGTATCAACTTACTTAATCCTTACAATCATTCTGAGGTAAGTCCTGTTACTCTCTCCCTTATAGGGATGAGGAAATGGAAGCACAGAGATTTTAAGCAATTTGCTCAAGGTCACACAGCCAGCAGATAGCAGAGCTCTTGACCACTAAGCCCTCTGAGAGGATTCTTTCATTTCTGGGTTGTATTGTTACACCTGTTTATTGCTACACTCGTAATTATATATGTATTATTATATTTGTTAATTGCTGTACTTGTAATTATATCTACAAAATCACCTTTTCATAACATTTAAACCATTTGTGTATGTAAAACAGAACCTCACACGATGCAAATAGATGTTATTTCCAGCCCACCCCTAGCCTGGGACCATCCTCTGGACATATGTGATCATTGGTCTTACCCATGACCTTCTTGAAGAGCAGTTCTCAGAAACAGATCTGAGACGCAGAGTCTCTTAATGACCTATAAATAGAACTCATTTTTAAAGTCCGTGAGTATTAGTTAATTGTACACATTATCTCTATACAGAGAAGAGAATGGTGAGCTTAATCTGGGGGAGGTTAATTAAGTGACTCTTCCCAAGTTACTCAATAAATCAGGGATCCGGTCAGGATTAGAATTTTCGTTTCCTGTGGCGTTTTTGCTTACTTGGCAATTCTACTCCGTGCTTGCCACCTTCCTTTCTGTGTCATCGATGCCTCCCTGCGTGTCCTCGGATGTCTGTATTGGTTGTTCTGTCTTTCCGTTTCTGTGTAAGTCCTGTCTGTTCATGGTAACACCATTCTAACAAGTCATCTGGAAATGAACCTTGAAATGACCCTGGATTCCGTTTTTTTCTCTGCCACCACAATCTAGTCAACCACCAACAGTTTCTCCAGGCCTCAGTCAAATGAATCAGCAGCAGGGTGGTTTCTTAGGATCTCGGGGGCTTATTTGTTTCTATGGCTTTGCCGAAATTCAGTCATTCCCGCCCCCAGGATTATTCTTGCCCCCAAGTCCTCTGCAGTCTCACCCTCTCATCCACTGCTTCCCCTCGCCTGCCCCAGGACTAAACATAACATGAAACCATCTAGGTTTTTCTTTTTCTTATCTTTTTTTTTTTTTTAGAAATCAGGATTTATTGTAAGAACAGAAAAGCTCCCACAGTGGGAGGCGACTCCAGGGGGTTGCCCTAGGTTTTTCAAGTTCTGAAGCTGTTGCCTCTTTGACCCAAGTCTTGGGAAATCGCTGTCTCTCGTCGCCTCCCTTCTATCACAACTAACTCCCATTGATACAGAGACCCTCTAATGTCTGTCCATATTCCACAGCCCCGAGAGAAGGGCGTGACAAGGGTTCAAGAGTTACTGTGCACTCCTGAGAGCTAAGTAGCTTCAGGGTATCCTTGACTTCCCTGCAGACTATGCCCAATCAACTGAAAGATGTAAATCCCCACTTATTCCCTTTTCTCAGTAGTCATAGGTTTGAATAATATAGTATCGATGTAATTACAAGTCTTGTGATTTGTATAACTTTTGTATCAACGCAATCATAAGTTTTGTGATTTGTGTAACTTTTGCATCATGCATGATGTCTTGGGCCTTGGAAACTCCCTTGACTCTATGGCAAGCTTGATTAACACTTCTGCCGGGCCTTACTGATAAAAGCTGTGAGATACCTCTTATACCTGGCACCAGGAAGTCTGGACCGTAAAATGTCACTATTGATGAAATGCGACTGTAACTTAAAATCTATGCAATGCTTTGCTGGTCTTGTGGCTAATGTATAGGCACCAAAAACTCTGGACTTATAAAAGTGAACTGTAAAGCCCAAAGGGGGAGCAGAACCATTTTAGAAAGACCTCAAGTCCGGCTCTGCTCCCTGGATTCGAATTCAGAAATAAGACTCTTTCTACATGTTCCCTTTGATTTATTGGTATCAAGGGAGAGCAGCCGAGCGATACTCAGACCCTAACCCTATGTGGCCCCCGGCATAAGGGCACCCTCCGAGTGACACAGCTTGTGCTGAGACATGGACCAAGCATGATGACACCACAAGCAGTAGGTAGAAAGGGGCTGCTAACACATCCTACTGGTTACGAGCAGAGACCTATCAGAGTTTTGTCATTTTCCATTTCTAAAAAGAAACTCTTGTATGATACAGAGCAAAGATGATTATTTGTACTGTTTTAAAGATGCACCTGTAGTTCCAGCTACTCGCAAGACTGAGGCGGAAGGATCGCTGGAACCCAGAAGGTCGACGTGGAGGTGGCCGTGAGCTTACCATGGCACTCCAGCCTGGGCAACAGAGTGAGACTCCAACTCAGAAAAAGAAAGAAAGAAAGAAAGAGAGAGAGAGAGAGAGAGAGAGAGAGAGAGAGAGAGAAAGAAAGAAAGAAAGAATTCTTTGGAATGGTAGACTCTGGTTTTGATACCGCCTCCCTCTCTCCCCTCAGAACCAGTTCTCAGAGGGGTTCCTCAAGACTCAAGTGATGTGATTGTGTGGTAGCTCCCAAGAACAGCACTGATTTGCATGCTAACACAACCTCCTATTAAAAGAAAAAGAAAGAAACTCCAAGGAAGACATTGAATATCCACCAGCAGGTGGGGAGGAGTCTGGTGGTCACCCAAACCCACCCAGGGGCTCATAGGCATCACCCTTTTCCTTGTGAGCATCTCTTCAGGGTGAGCATTGGATTCTGGCTCTTCTGAATTCCCACCCTCTTTGTCCTCACTTGGTGAAAAAGATAAGGAAATTTTACTTTTTCGCTCTACTTTTAAAATTTTAATTATATTTTATATGGTTAAATGATATATTTAATTATATTAAATAGATAAAGATGGATTTAACATAAAATTTGCCATTTTAGCCATTCTAACTGCATAATCCAGCGGTGTTAAGTATATTCACCCTGTTGTGCTCCCACTACCACCATCCATCCATTTGGCAAACCTGAAACTCTGTCCTCGTTAAATAATAATTCCCAATTCCCAAGTCTCCCTTCTCCCCACACAGATCCTGGCAACCACGATTCTAGTTTCTGTTTCCATGAATTTGACTATTCTAGGAAACATATAGAAGAGGAATTGTATCGTATTTGTTCTTTTGTGTCTGGCTTATTTCACTTAGCGCAATGCCCTCAAGTTTCATCCACGGGCTGTCATGTGTCAAAGTTTCCTTCCTTGTTCAGGTCAAGTAAATATTTAATTGTATGTATATACCATGTTTTGTTTATTCATTCCTCTGTCAGTGGACTCTTGGATTGCTTCCAAATTTTGGCTATTGCAAACAATGCTAAGATGTGAATATACAGTTATCTCTACAAGTCCTTGCTTTCGATTCTTTGGAGTCATGTCCAGAAGTGGAATTGCTGAATCGTATGATCATTTTGTTTTTAATTTGTTGAGAAACCACCATACTGTTTTCCACAGTAGCTGTATCACTTTACATTTCCATCAACAGTGCACAAAATTTCCAATTTCTCCATATCCTTGTCAACACTTGTTAATTCCTGGGGTTTTTTTATTTTTTATTTTTAACAGAGCCAACCTAATGGGGTTGAAGTGTTATCTCACTATTGTTTTGATTTGGATTTTCCTAATGATCCTAGCCTCAAGCATCTTTTCATATGTTTATTGGCCATTCATGTATCTTTTCTGGAGAAATGTCTATTCAAGTCTTTTGCCCATTTTTTAATTGGGCTCCATTTTTAGTATATAAATGACATTGCCTAGGCAAGCAGCTATAGTGGGAAGATCCAAGTTCAGATATTCTAGAAGGCTTGGGTTTTAATTCTACCCACTGAAATACTATCTGGATTTACATACTTCTCTTTACTCTTTCCCAGCTCGGGGGATTGCATTATATAATTTCTCAAGGTTGCTTCCAGGTTGTTCTGAATGATAGTAATAACTCAAACACTGACTTTGGGGTGCTTATTGTATGCAAACCCTTCAAATCCGTGTCTTAGAGGCAGATTTCCAATTAAGGAGCAGGCATAGCTGAGTGCTTCTGTTTCTCTTAATTCTCGTAGGACGTGTGATGGATTTCTGACAGTATTTAGACTCTAAGAAGCAGTCACCATGAGATTACAGCTTCTGAAGGGTCAGCATTTTACTAGGTCAAATTTTCTGCTTAAATTGCTTGACAGTTTCCCTTAATAGCAGAACAGTACACTTTCCTTAGAAAACCTGTACTCATCAATTTAGAGACTGTCACCAGAACATGTATATAAATGATGCACGCATATTGAATAACCATTATTGCATGACAGAGAAGAAGCATATTCAAGGAATTAAAGACAAGAAAGCTGGAACTTTCTGGCCAAAAAAAAATCTTTCTTGTTTATAGCATTTTTGTTTTTTTTTAATGTTTTTTCTATTCCTTGTAATGTCTCCATCTGTAATAGAGCTTTTGCCACATATTATTGATCCTAATGAAAATCAGTCACCCAAATCCTGTTTTTTTCCATGAACCTTCCCTTGTGACAATATAGCCTGGTAGGGAAAATGCACATTTGGGGATGCTTAAGGGGAAATGAGATTTTTTGCAGTTTGTTGAATTCAGTCATTATGTCAGGCATCAGGGGATCCAAATTTACAAAAAGCGGGAATGTTGTGGGCGAAACACACACACATGCTTGCACACACACATACCGCAACTCTAAACCAGAAAGACCACATGGTGAGAAGCACTGGAGAGAAGAGAGTGGAAGGAAGGAAGTAGTTGGTTTCGCTAGGGGTTTGGACGATGAATGGGTGAGATTGAGGGACCATCTCAGGAGGCCCCCTCGGGAAGGAAACCTCTGAGTATGCTTAAAGGAGAAATAGGATCTCACTAGGTGCAGGAAATGAGGTGGGGAGGTGGAGAATGGAGTTAGGGGCAGAAAGCAGAGCAGTGTGATTGATGTGCTCAGCATGTTTCAGCATGTGAAAACATCACGTGATGTTACATGATGTCATATGCCTCATGTAATGTCCATAACGACACAGAACAGGCAGGGATCGACGGAAGGCAGATAGATAGCACAGGACAGATGGTGAAGGGTGTGCATGCTCTGCTGTCTGAGCCTCATTTTCTGACCTGGAAGATGATGATTAAAATGCCTACTGTGAGATTTGGATGCAATGCCTGGAGTGACTTGGACAGAGTGGGCACACACAGGTCCTGAGTACATATCTGTACCTTGCTTTGTGTCTTCTGAGTGGAGACGTTGAAGGATCCTTCTCTACACATTCCTGGGGCTATGGGTATCTTGTCCAGTCTCGTCTCTTGTCTTTCCCCTCAAACCTTCCCTCTCCCTGGTGTGTATCATCTCCCCAGTGCCTGTGCTCCGCCTCCTGGTCAAGCTCCCTAGTTGGTGCCCCTTGTGTTGGGAAAGGAGGTGACCGCCCTTGCTTCACCCATTGCCCTTTGTGACTGAGTCTCTGCTGTCCTTGGGCAAGTGCTAGCCAATTGTCTGCCACTTTGCCTTATCCAGGCCCCTAGGGCAACCACACACCAAGCCAGACCTTAGCACCCTGGATCCCTGTTTATCTGCGATGGGTAGTAACAAACTTCCTAGTTCTATGAGGAGTTCAGACCGTGTTTTGTAAGAAATGGGGGAATTGAAGGATGTTGAGTAAAGCAATGATGTGACGAGAGAGTTATGAAAGCATCAAGGAAGGGTGAAGTCATGGGTATTTCTTCCCACTCCCATAAAAGTTTGAATTATGGGCATCTAGAGGGAAGATGAATCCTCAGAGAGAACAAGTCTAAGAGGGAAACCGAGGCCACCAACATTTCAAGCGAACACACGTGAAAAGGAACTTGAAATGAACAACCAAGCAGAGAAGAAGAACCAAGTAAGAAGCCAAAGAAGGCAAGGAAAGAAATAATTTTAAGAAGAAATTGATGCCCAGCTGCCAAGGTTAAGTGTAACAAGGTACAAAGCTTAAAATCTCAGATCTTCAAAGTCTTCCCAAATGATCAGGAGGAAAATGACACCCACCTCAACAGGTTGTAGTGAGTACTAAATAATCGTAAAAAATGCTCAGGACATTTCCTGACATATGGCAATTACTTAAATCCTCGATTAAAATATGTTTTCTTCATGCTATCTGGGAGCCTTGTTGTAGGTATCCTTCAAAATATACAGGCATACAATTTAATGTGACTAATAAAGAGAATATACAATGAGTTTGTTAAAGCCCATGTTTCAGTTATAGTGTTTCTAAATTGTTTAGTAGTGTACAAATACACACGAGGCAACAAAAAAGACTTATAGTATACATAGTCAATGTATAGACATTAATATTTGAGGAGTTTCCAGAGGAGAATTGAACCAACCCTACTGGCCAGGAAGCCAAGCATAACAATATGTCTTATAAGAAAAGTGGTTTTGATACAACTTATTCACTTTCCTGGCCAATAGAGATAATAAGAGCATCACTTAGTCCATGATTTTGGCAACCCTTAGTATGAACCATTTAAGAAACCAGATGATACAGCTGACTGCAATACAGACATTTTAAAATAGGTTATACTCTTCAGATGATTCTTATTTTATAGCCATTAGACCTCTGATTTCCTGTCATTGCCACAGCCACCCTTGCCAAATTCCAAATTCCATTGGCTTTATTTGTGATGCATGTTTTTTCCTGCTTCTGCTATTTGTGTGTACTCACAATACAAACAAGGTGATCATTAAAATATCAACAAACACAAGGGCATGGACACTCTCCATTCAGAATGAATTGTGTGCTGTTCATAGCACTGGAGCAAGATCGCAGAGATTCCCAGCGATGCTGGGTCACACAGAGGTTCAGAGGTCCCAGGGAAGGGGAGGGGTGGCCAGGCAGTCCAGGCTATGGGAACAAGGACACTCATAGGGCTCAAAGACAATGTCTATCTGCAAACCAGGAAGGAAATTTTCCACTGTTTTAGCAACCTGTCTACAGCGATTGTATTTGCCAAATATCATTGATGCTGGTATGTAGGTTAAAATTACTTGGCCTCCAATTTTCTACTGCTCCACTGTCTCAGTGACATTAGGAAGATAATAAAGCAGGTTGGATTTATTTATTTTGTTGCCATGGCTAGCAAGCCTTTACTTTATAACCAGTAAAAGATCATTATTTTAGGGGAAAGAGAAGCCACTTACAAGGCAGTAAACAGGCTTTTCCACTAGACCCAGTTGGACTCAGCTGTCTCCTCCTGCCTGCCCTATTGTGAGTCCTTGAGAGCAAAGGCAAGTCTTGGTCACCTTGGTGTTTCTAGCACCTGACACTGAGCTAGACACAGAAAGTGATCCAAAAAGTTTGTGAAGGAAAGAACAAGATACTTCTCTTTTCCTTCAGGGACCAGAACTAGTTGAAAATGCAGTGACCCATTTTCCATCCCTATAAGGTCAATGTGTTCTAAGCTTTTTGTCCTCTTGGCTTACTGGATAGGATGCTGAGGTGGTCTTGAATCTAGCAACTGGCTTCTTATTGTGAGGAACACGTACACACCCTTGCTTATGGGCAAGGTGGATGCAGAGAAGCTCTGTTCAAAATATTTTGATGGGTCCAGCCCCAGAGAAAAAGCAATTAGGGCTTAAATAATCCCATTTTATGAAAGCAAAGGAAGAAGAGGCATGACTGAGAATGTATTTGGATAGAATTACAATTAAATTAGAGAGTAGAAAAGGAGGATGTGGAATGCCCTGGCATATTCAGAGGTGGGAAAACTATATAAGCCATAGGCTAGCTAATGAAAAGAAATGATCAAGGGTAAGAATAAGAGAGAGATCCATCCAAGGAAGCTGAGGTGGAGAAGGTGTTTCTCGTCCATAAGAACAGATTTCCCTGGTCTGAGTAGCATGAATTTTCATCATGCGTCTCTACTTGTCTCTACTCAGTTTCAATCACTTCACTCATATTAGGTGAACAATTGCTTGATGTTGAAATCAGTATGTGCTGATAGCTCTCAAGTTAGAAGGCAAAATTCAAAGGGTTGGAGTCTCAATGGGAGAGGAAGAAAGAGAGGAAGACGCCAAACCAACTCAAAGCTTTCACTTAGTCAAACACAACACCTTTTTGTTACTTTTCACTTCAAAACATACACATGACCAGGCAGAATTAAAAGCACGGATCAAATAGCTCCGTGGCTTGCATGTAGATTGCAAATCTTGTTTCAGAGTTAGAATGCATCCTTCCACTGCGGAGGGGCGAGTTTTTCCCACAGAGGAAGAGGATTTTTTTAATGAATAAGGGTTTAAATTGTACACATCCATTCCAGAGGAAGAGAAACCAAACTGAAGGAATGAGAAACCAAACCCCTCTTAGAGAAGCAACCTTATGAACATTTGCTCTCATGAGCTAGATTATCAGAGATTGGGATAGCTAGCACCTTGGTGGCTTCTCCTAATGGCATGGCTCTTGTTGAGATGCATTAATCAGCAAGTGCCAGTAATTGAAGGGGAGTGGATAAGTGAAAAATATCAGGGGGAGGTTACCTGGCAGAGAAGTGGACAAAATATGTATGTCCATGGAATGTTCCCCGTGATTTGGCTTTACTTTGCTGACAGTGCCTGTGTTTCTCCCACTGTCTCACTCCTGCAAAATGTATGACACTAATTATGAATACTTGGAACCTACTGGGATTAATTAACAACAAGATGATAGGAAAACCTGGAACTGCCTGGCTAGACAGGGTTTTAAGGAGGTCAGGGCCAATCTTAATGCTAAGGGATACACAGGGCTAGGGAGGAACCAGGGTATCTGCAGAACAAGTTAAACATGTCCCTCAATATAGTATCTTTATTTTAATTGTGATTGTTATAATACTACAGTTTCTTCTCAGAATACCAGAAATAATTTCTATATTTTCCATGACCATTGTATTCTGTCTAATGTTCTAATTCTGTTCAATTTTCCTTACTTAACTGGACAGATTTTTGTGTCTAAAATACAGACACAAGTTATTCCAGTCAGAATAATCTATCTCTTGTCTATTACTGATGAATGTGGGGCTTAAAGGGCTATAGCTCAGAAAAGAAAAGAATGTATTTCATATTCCATAAATGGAATCAGGCATTAATCTAGTTAAATTTGGTTTTTGATAAATATTTTCATAGGAAGTATCATCTGGTGTTCCCATTTGCGTCTTGGATATATCTTCATAGCTATATATATATATATATTCTGTGCTTGCTCAAGCCTGAATCCTTGTCATGTTTTTGTAAGAATTCATCTCTGGACCCCCATACCTCCGTAAAATTGAAAAAGAATCGGAAAGCGGAATTTCCAGTTCAATACTGCTGATGGACAGAGTGTTCGATTTCTTATTTTTAAAAGATATATTTCTCCATGAAAATATTATGGAAATAGAATGGCATGCTATGTGTACAGCTGCTAGTCTTAAAAAAAAATTAAAAATCAGTACCTCAGCATCTCTTTGATTTCCCTCTTACATAATTGAAAAGGGTGTTGTATTCTGAGCCTTGCCTTGATAAGCTTTGTGATCATGTGATTTTCTCAATGAGGCTGAGTCCTCATTGTTAGTAGTGCTTCTATTGTCTTTTATCTTCCATGTCAACAGCCAGACAGATGTTTTATCCTTTTCCCCTTATACCCTAGGTTTCCACAGCTCCCCACCTCATGTATTTTTGTCTCTATGATTGTCCATCCACTCACCCACCCATCCACCCATTCATGGGTCCATCTCTCCATCCACCTAGCCGTCCATCCAGCCACCATTCTTCTACCCATGCATTCATCCACCCCTCCATCCACCCCTCCATCTATACATCCATTACCCATTCGCCCATTCATCTACCCATCAATCCACCCGTCTATCCTTCCATTCACCCACCCATCTATCTGCCCACCGATCCATTCGTCCACCTACTCACTCATTCATCCATCCATTCATTTATCCATGTAGTATTTCATCTTTTCTCGCTCTATTTCCAAGAAAAAAAATATCCAAGACATCTTACAGCCTATGCGATACAACAGAATAGGAAGAGACAAAGAGAAAATAGTAAAAGGAAGACAGATAAAGTCAATAAGCAAGACTTTGTGCCAGAAGTTGTGTGGAAATTATCACAAGGTAGATTGCAGGGTGGCGCTGAATTTTCTACCAGTCAAAGCAAACAGAAATTAGTCTGGCACAAGACTCACAGGCTTCTCAGGATAGACTCACATCAGATGCTAAAGAGAAACAAGTTCTTTAAACTTCATTTCATTCCCCCTACCCTGCCCTTCACCACGTGCTCCCAGCAAGCCCTAGCTTCCCATTTGAATTCATCGTAGGTGGGACTGACTTTTAATTTCAGAGGTGGAGCTGGAGTGAGGCCTTTTGTCCTTTGACAGATGGGCTTTTACTCAGGGAACAAAGAATCACAAGACTTAGTGGAGAAGAAAGAGGCAGATCCTAGACAAAGAGGAAAGAAAAAGTACATCGTGTCTCCCTCCTTCACATGGGATATGGCACTTAGGAAAGAGAAGACAATAGGAAACTCCCTGAGGGAGCATGAGCCTTGTTCTTCGAGCCAGAGAAGGACTGACATGGTCCTCAGCAGCGGTTGATGGGCTTGTTGGGGTCCTGCTGTCTCAGTCTATCACCAGCCATGGCCATCAGGCCCTCCCCATGAGGGCCAGTTGAGCCCAGTCCTGTTTCTTGTTGGGGTGCCCAAGCATCTAGAGACAGTGCTTCTATGCATGAGGGACCCACAAATGCTTTGAAAACACATGGCCCAACGCCAGGCTGACTGTTACCTTCTCAGCATCGCTTTAGCAACTAAAATCAAAGTTTCATTACTTACTCAACACCAGCTTTTTATTGAAAGACTTCAGGCTTTAACAAAGGGGCATTTACTTGGAGGCTCCAAGAATCCTTTAGCAAGACCTCATCTTTTCCTGATAAGTCTACCTCGATCACCTCTAACATCTGTTCAATTGAACTCACTTTTGTCAATAGCACACTTCCTTCCACCGCCAAATCTTGAACTAAATCTTCTGAAGTTTGCTAAAAACTAATCTACTCAGATTTCACCAACTGTCCCCTTTTTATCCCCATCCTGGTGATGAGGGTACAAGGATAGAATAGGACCAGCGCTTCATAGAACAGAGAACCAGGATGGCTACCCTGTCTTTAGAAGTCTGATGGTACAAGGACGTCTTGCTGCTGACTGCTTGAATCTACTCTTGTTGCGTGGGTCACAGCGGGGCCAGACCATGCCCAAGGCAGGATAAGACTTATTTCTCTTCATCCGTCGTGACTCAAGGAGGGCCGGGCTGGACAGAGGCGGTGATGTGTCACTCTTGTGGCTTCCAACGAGCAGGCCCTCCAGCAGCTGGGCTCACATCTGAATCCCAGGGTGGCCATGGTGTGTCCTGACCCTCAACTCCCCAGATGGCCCTGGCCTGCCTGCCTGACACATGCAAGTACAACTCCCAACATCAAATGAAAAGGTTAAGAGGACAGGAATGGAGGATGGTGGAAAATACTCGAAGCATGCTATCTTCCTCCTCTCCTTTCTAGGTCAAGAGTCTCACAAATTCCCTAGGTGCATATGGGGACATGCATAGCAAACCAGGTGCAGCCAGGTTGGCTTCAGTCTCTTCAGAGGCAGAGATATTAAAAGGGGAGCACAACCTGCTTGCTGTCTGCTCCCAGGAAACCCGGGACGGCTCCCCATCCACTCTCGCCCGGCCCTCCTTTTCTCTCAGTATCTTCCAGTCTAGAACAGTCATAGTGGCTCATGCCTGTAATCCCAGCATCTTGGAAAGCTGAGGTGGGAGCGTTGCTTGAGCCCAGGAGTTTGAGACCAGTCTGGGCAACGGAGCGAAACCTGGACTCAAGGTCCTAGATATATACATAAAATCTCCCAATCTGTTTGTTGGACAACTTGGGAAGGAATGTGTGGCTCTCTGGGAACTTCCCCCTGATTGAGAGTTTGAGTTTTCTGCCCCATTGTTCAGGGATAAGAAATTGGAAATCACCTGGAGACCAAAGGGCAGCTGTGAATGGAGCTGGGGTCTTTGGTCAAGGAGATGGACATGTGGGTGTTTTGATCAGAAGTAAAGAAGTTATTGTATGGTTATAAGGAAAGACCAGAGGTGTGTCATTTCCACAGCCCAACTCCCAGCCAGGACAGCTTCTTACAGGTTCTGCAGGAAAGGAAGGATGGACATCTTGGGTCAGTGGCGTGCACAAAATGACCCCATTCACTCAGTGATGCAGTATCATGTTTGCCTCAACATTTTGAACCAAGATTTTAAAAGATGTTTTTACCTATGCCCAAATTCCTCATAATGGACTGACCAGTGGATCAGAGCCTTAGATGGAAGCCTCAGATGCTGGTTGTAGGTGTTGGGGCAGCCACTCCACAGAGCTGCTAAGTCATGCTGTCTGTGCCGTTCAGGTTTTGGATCTGTCCTTCCCGACAGACTGCAGAACAGTCACACATAACTGGCTTTCGTCATCAAGGCTAAGTATTGAAATGAGGTGACCCAGAGGAGACACCACATAGAGGAGACAGTAGGGTGGTTGGGGCAGGTGACAGCAACTTGGGTTAAAGAGCTAAAGCGGCCAGACGGTTGGCTTTCCTTCTGCCACGGTCCACCTTCACTCTGTTCTGGACATCCGCCCTCAGCATCACCTCAATCTCTATTTGTTATTATTATTATTTTTTGAGTTGCAGTCTCACTCTGTCATTCAGGCTGGAGTGCAATGTCACACTCACAGCCACCCCAGTGTCGATCTGCTGGGCTCCGGCGATCCTTCAGTCTTAGCCTTCCAAGTAGCTGGAACTACAGGCCCACGCTACCATGGCTGACTAATTTTGTGATTTATTGTAGAGACAAGGTCTTATCATGTTGCCCAGGCTGGTCTCTACCTTGCTGGCTCAGGCAATCCTCTTGCCTAGGTCTCCCAATGTGCTGGGATTACAGACTGATCCACTGAGCCCGGCCTCTTCTAAAATTTTTAAATATAGTTTTAGTTTTTATTTTTAGGTCTATGATGCATTTCAAGTTCATTGTTGTGTAGGCTGTGAGATTAGGATTTTGTTTTTGGTTTTTTTTTGAGTCAGAGTCTCGCTCTATCGCTCAGGTTGGAGTGCAGTGGCACACTCATGGCCACCCCAGAACTGACCTGCTGGACTCAGGCGATCCTTCTGCCTCAGCCTTCCAAGTAGCTGGAGCTACAGGCATGCGCTACCACGCCTGAATAATTTTTTATTTATTGTATAGACGAGGTCTCACCAAGTTGCCCGAGCTGGTCTCGAATCCACGGGCTCAGGCAATCCACTCGCCTCAGCTTCCAAAGTGCTGGGATGACAGGCTGAGCCACTGAGCCCAGCCTGAGCCTCTCTTTAAGCTGGTGGTTTTGCCCATCCTTGTATTTTGGGGTGTGTTGTAACTAGAAAAAAGATTTGCAAACTCGGCGATTCATTGTTTACTTTGTTCTAGCAAAAACATAATTTGGGAATTTGCATGCTTGAATTCCATATTAAAAATGCTGCATTTGGGGGCTTATGATGTAACAGGGTCAATGACAGGAGAACATGGAGGTGTTACCCAAGAACTGTACACTTTTTCGTGCTGCCAACCTTTTCTTGAAGGAACAACTTCTCGCCTTCCCCTTCCGGTGTCAGGCATATAAATCAAGAATTCAAAGGTTCCACTTTGGTGCAGTAAACACGGACCAAAGATTGCCTGTACGATGACCACTTGTATACCTAATCCTGAATTGTACTCCACATTTTTAAAATACAATAAATTTAGAAAAAAAACAAAAACAAAGTTTGAGCTCGGACTTAGATGACAAGTTGGTCTCAGATTGGAGAACTTTAAATTGTAGGGTAACCCCTTCGGGTCCGCTCCCACTGTGGGAGCTTTTCTGTCCTCTCAATAAATCCTGCTTTCAAATAAATAAATAAATAAAAATTGTGGAGCCTTAGTCCCAGCATAAACAGTTTTCAAGGGCTATGGGAGCCAGTAGCTAAGGAGTTTTGAAATCAATGTACAAAGACTTATTTCCTATGTTAAATAAATACACACATTTAAAAATATATGCATGCAGATAGTTAGCAGTGCCTCTGCCTACATTGTCCAGCTTATATACAATGTTTAGGTATTAAAATCATCACATTGTTTTTCAAATTTGAATGAGAAACTACAAAACTAGCCATGTGTCAGTTTGCATTTAACAATATCACCTGGAACTGCATTTTGCATACCAAACATGGCAACAAACTTTAAAGAAGAAACTTAAGAATATTTACTGTGACCAGTGTCACAGAGGAAGGAGCTTCCAGTTTGGTAGAAGACAGAAGGTCTCTGGTTATAGCAAAGACAAGAATGGGAGGCACCTGCATGTCTCCTCTATCATGGTCATAACCAGGAGCTTGGGAGAAAGAATCTTGGCTGGAAAACAGTTGAGGCATATCCTAGAGCACAGAAGCAGCCAGAATCCAGTGTCAGGACAGCCTGGAGAGGCTGGGAGTAAGGACAAGGCTGGAACCCCAGCAAGAGAACCAGAAGGGCACACAGCAACATGGAAGGGAGGAATGGAGTATCTCCCCCCCAGCTTCAGACCTCCTGGCCCACAGCTGGAACCCTTGGCAGCACGTGGGCCAGGAGGTCTGCCAGCTTCAGCTATCAACCACTGTCTTCTCGTTGTTGAGTGCTCATGAAAACTATTACTATTACCCGAAGGTCAGAGTTCCTATCTTATATTTCAGATATTTTCTGGGAGTACTGAAAGACAAGGAAATAGCAATAGTCCCCAGAAATGATTGCCCAAGGCAATCCATGCAAGGCTCCACTGGCAGAGCTGTTAGAATGACCCTCCTTCCCAGAGCAACGGTTGCACGTTGCCTCTGCTTCCGGGGCCCCGACCTGCTGCCCAGCAGATGGGCCACCTGGGGATGTTCGTTCCTAGCAGGGCATTGTCTAAAGTCAGCGTCTGTTCTGGGTGCTACGCTGGCATTGACCCTCACTGTGACCTGAAGCTAGTTTCTAAGTTAATGATTCTAAAATGTGTTCTACAGTTCATATATGTCTAGGAATAATAATGGTGTTGTTATAAATTATTAGTGATTTTTAATCAGTAAGCAATCCCTGAGGCTCCCAGAGAATTGTTTCATCTCATTTTCCTCCCTAATTTAAATCAAATGAATAAAGGGAAAAAAATCTCTATGCTTTGGTTCCTTGAATTATTAACTAGATATACTGTAATAAGATGCTTCTCTACTGTTCACATTGGAGAATAAAGAGAGGCTTGAGGCTATTGAGATGGAAGCCGCCGTCCATGGAAATCTTGACCGTCATCAGGCAAATTGTGGGCTTGGCGAAGATGGGGGAGAGGAAGAAGAAATACAGCATTTAGGGGCGGCACCTGCACTGTTGCTAGGCAAACTTGCCAAGGAGACTTATTTTCTTAGAAAACAAAACACCTCGTACATGGTTGAGTCGCCCCAGGACCAGTGGACCTTCCATCCCTGCACCCAACATTTTTTCTGGTTCTTATCTCATCTGACTCTCACAACTCACGGATGAGAATGTGGAACAGACCAGGGGAAGGGAGGCACCATGCGGAGATGGTGTCAGACCTGGCAGCAGTGACGGTGATGGCGACCATGATGGTGAGGATGGTGATGAAGGTGCTTATGTGTTTCGTGCTCTACAATCTACACAGTGTGGCCACATGCATTTTGTCATTACAAAACCAGAAGACTCGTCTGCAGGAATGGACGGCCCGCTGAGTTGGGAGGCAGGAAACCTTCTACCTTAGATTTGCTCTGCTACGATATGCAAAGCCATGTCCAAACACGCAAATTTACCTCACTGGCACAGGGAACACATAGCAAAATTTACATCAGATTTGAGGACTCTTGGGAGGTACTGACTATGCAAAAGGAGCTTGCCCTGAATAGCTTCATATCTGAGTTGGGAAGGGGAAATCCTATAACCTGCAAATTTATAGAACAAGAAAGCAAAATATAAAATGAGTTGGGGAAAATGGTCCCAAGTATAAAGCAAGCTAAGGGGTGATTGAGAAAGTCTTTATGGAGATGGAACTTGAACTAGCTTCTGGAGGATGGGCTGGAGTTTAATGGGAGGGGGTGGGCCAAAGTTATTTTGGGAAGGAAAATATCGTGAGCGAAATCTTGAAGAGGAAAATGTGACACTTCTAAGGGTTAATGAGTGGGCCCCTTGGGATGTAACAGCGGAAGAGAGTTCTGAGTGAAACCGCTGAAAGGGAGTCAGTCCAATAGCGAAGGACTGACTCCCTGGCAGATACCATTGTTATCCCATTTTTCACATGGGAAAACTGAGGCACAGAGAGGCCAAGAGTCACAAAGCCAAGAAGTCTATGTAGTCTGGCTCCAGAGCCCTCCTCGTAAACACAACATGGTAGGGCTTCTTGTCCTGGTGCTCTAAAACCCTTCTTCATCTTCAGCTTCCCCAGCGTACGGCGAGGCCCCTTGTCTAACTCACAGGACGGGGACTCAGAAGCAGTTATTTTGCTTGTGGCTGCCAGTAAGAGACCCCAACTCAAAGTAGTTTTCAAAAAAGGAAGCATATGACCTTGAAAAACAAGTGCAGAGGTCGAGCAAGAGCCAGCACGGGTTAATCCAGCAGCTCAATGACAATATCAAGACATGGATGTTGTTCCACCTCTCTGCGCCACTATCTCATGGGCCAGTTCCCATCTCCACCTGAACACTCTGTCTTTGCCTCATTACCTTCCAGATTTCAGCTCAAGTTCTGCTTCTCCAGGGTAGCCTTTCCTGACTCCCCCTTGGATCAAGTTCATTTCTCCAAGCCCTTGAAACCCACCTGGTCTGCTTCTTGCAACACAGCCACACTTTCCCTTCTGACGTGATCCTGTGAACAATGTTAGACTCTAAGCCCTATGAGGGAAGAAACCCTGCATTTTTGCCCACTATCCTATTCCTAGTGCCTGCCACTTGAGTATCTGTCAAATGAATAAATGATAGCTCCATGTGGGGCCAAGGACCCCAAGAACCACCAGAAATATGCAATGTGAAACATTATTAATTATAACCCACTCGCCTCTCATGTGTTTTTTCTGAATCACATCACTATAGGTGTGTTCCCTCAAGAAGTATCCTCTGCTTTCTCTTTCCTGTAAAATCTATGTTTTACTCAGATGGCCACATGATCTCCTGTTCCAGGAGATCCAGATCATTCTACCACCTTGAGGCATTTCTCAGGCAACTGCTATTGGCCCATGATCTGCACGGACCCAAGCAGACTGAAGGCAGAACTTATTCTGTGCAACGGAGAAGTTGCTTGGATGTCAACAGGGCTGCTGGATGCCCCAGCTGCTACTGGAGCTCATTTTGCAGCTAACTTATCGCTGGTGCAGATGGAGAAAGGGGAGGAACGGAGAAAAATTGAGCAGGAGAAAGTGAACAGGACTTGGTGATGTCTTCGATTTGAAGGATGGGAGAAGATGGTCTTAGGAAAACCTCCTAGTTTTCTGGCTTGGACCACTGGGTGGATGGATGGATGGATGGATGGAGCATTCATAACTGGGATAGAAAACTCTGGAAAAAATGAGATTCCTCCAGGCAAGTCTTTCATGCAGTATTTCCCAATCAGTTTGATAGAGGAAGGTGAGTCAGAACTCATCTCAGTCTCTTGTTTGCTTACATCATGCCATATTGAACTCTCTGTTTTGTCACAGTCTTCCTCATGGCAGATGTATTCACTAACGTACCCATGTTTGCATTTTCTCCTTACCAGCCTGAAAATTCTGAACTTGCAGAAGAAGCTCTCTCTCTCTCTCTCTCTCTCTCTCTCTCTCTCTCTCTCTGTGTGTGTGTGTGTGTGTGTGTG
>NW_007247274.1:326906-327466 GCF_000164805.1 Carlito syrichta | reverse complement strand
ACACACACACACACACACACACAGAGAGAGAGAGAGAGAGAGAGAGAGAGAGAGAGAGTGCATTCCGACAGCACATTATTGTTTTATCCATGGTAAGTGGTGGATAAACATTTGCTGGATTTCGCTAGGCTGCAGCACTGCAGAGATCAGATAACAACACTAAGGTGAAAAAAAGTTGCCTTGGAGCAGACAAAGTGTCCATCTCATCAGCCCCCCTCACCCCAATTGTGCCTTTTAAGAAACGAACTTCAGCCAGGCTTGGTGGCTCAGCCTATAATCCCAGCGCTTTGGACGCTGAGGTGAGTGGACTGCCTGAGCCCACAGATTTGAGACCAGCCCAGGTAACTTGACAAGTCCTCATCTCTACAATAAATAAAAAATTAGCCGAGCATGGAAGTGTGTGCTTGTAGTTCTGGCTACTTGAAAGGCTGAGGCAGCTGGGCTCGGTGGCTCATCCTGTAATCCCGCGTTTTGGGAAGCTGAGGTGAGTGGATTGCCTGATCCCGCGGGTTTGAGACCCGCCTGGACAACTTGGTGAGACCTCATCTCTACAATAAATC
>NW_007247274.1:253216-326886 GCF_000164805.1 Carlito syrichta | reverse complement strand
CAGAGTGAGACTCCAACTCAAAAAAAAAAAAAAAAAAATGAAAGGCTGAGGCAGAAGGATCACCGGAGCACAGCAGATCGAAGCTGGGGTGGCCGTGAATGAGTGTGCCACTGCACTCCAGCCTGGGTGACAGAGTGAGACTCCAACTCAAAAAAAAGAAGCAAGTTTCTTAAAAAAGGAGATTGGACCTTTGCAAGCATCAGACTGTTTGGCAGGTTGACCATGTCTTTGAATGTTCAGGAAGGAGGCGCATCATCTTTTTGTCTTTGGGCGAATATACTCAGGAAGGCAGGGGCACACGCACCCATCCCCCGTTCCTTGTTAATGGATTTGCAATTATTTTCCAGATCTAAAATAATATTTCAAAGACAGCCGAGAAGCAGCTGGGGACATTACTTGTAATTGTTTAATATTGTGATCACATTTGCTTACAAGAAAAGAGAAGCGCACTGCCATCAATCAAGGGAGGGAGTAGTCTTTGACAAAGATCATGGTGCAGGCTTTGGAATGTCATGGCAACTGTCCCCAGTCCCCGACTTGATTACTTCTGCTGTGTTCCCGGTTATAGCTGAGCTGCTTCATTAACTTTTCTTTCTTCAACCTCATTTGTGAAGGAGAAACTGGAAAACAGCCTACCTAGGGCTTTATGCACTGAAAAATTGACATTATTAAAGGAAACCCTGTCTTCTCTCCCTCTGTCTTTCTCCAAATGCTGCCTTTCATCGTACTCACAAACTCAGGGGTTCTATGGTTCAACCAGAGGTGGAAAATTACAGACATCCTACACCCGTCTTTTTACAGGTGAGAAAAATAAGGCCAGGAAAGATCAATGACTGGTGTTGGATAGAACCCTATTGTGTGATCAGGCACCCTCGGGTTCAAATCCTGACTCCATTCACTTCCTCCTGATTAAGCCACTTACCTGCTTCTGAGCCTCAGCTTGTTCCTCTGTGAAATGGGGGGTAAGAGCAGCTGCCTTCCAGGGCTATTGTGAGAATGGCAGTTCAGGCAACGATGGTGGTACCTGGCACAGATTAGGTGTTCAGTACCTGGGGACTGTACGTATGATTATAACTAAAATCACAAAAGGAGTTTTGAGGAAAGCTAGAATGGAAGCATGTTGTCTCCTGACTCGAGTCTGATTAGACCACACTGCTCTGCATAAATAAAGAGGCCTGGAGTCTCTCAGGGGAGGGTGGTTACAATATCAGTTCACAACACCGTTTCATTTATTTTTGTACCCAGCAGTGCACAGGCTGCAGGGGGAATACTCATGTGACCTGGTGGGTTTTTGGTCAAACATTTGCCCTAAGTCTAGATCTCTATAGCATGCGACAGAATCTTCTGCTTCCTCCTAAGGGACAGTAGGAGAGTAAATGGGATGGTAGGGTGAGTTGCAAATTAAATGGCTAATTTCAGGATGAAAGACCGAGGGTGTTACCTAAATGAGGATGAGGACCTCTCCGTTATTTGTTTGTTTTAATTTATGTATTTTTATTTATTTATTTATTTATTGAGTTGAAATCTCACTCCATCGCCCAGGCTGGAGTGCAGTGGTGTGCTCACGGCCACCCCCAGCCTCGACCTGCTGGGCTCTGGAGATCCTTCTGCCTCAGCCTTCCAAGTAGCCGGAACTAAAGGCATGCACTACCACTCCCGGCTAATTTTTGACTCATTGTAGAGATGAGGTCTCGCCAAGTTGACTGGGCTGTTCTCGAACCTGTGGGCTCAGGCAATCCTCCCACCTTGGCCTCCCTAAGTGCTAGGGTTATAGGGTTGAGCCATCGCACCCTGCCTATGTATGTTTATTTTAAAGACGTGGGGTACTATTCAGGGTTAGGTATACAAATGGAATTGTACAGGTAAAGTTTGGGCCTCACTTTGGTGAAGTATGTGTACTCCTTCCCTAGGGCATATAAGCCCTGGGTCTGAGGGGTAATGACATGGAGATCTGCCTGTCTGGCATCCACACAAGACCACACATCTGTTGGTAAGTTCCCCCAGTAAAATCACCCTATAAAGACAAGCTGGAACTGTCTGCCATCTTCTTTGATTTCTCAGCTCTTTCTGCCTTTGGGGGCTGTTTTGCATATATGGCCTTTTCTCGAAACAGCAATGGCTACCTTTGAGTCATGTGATGCTTTATGTGTGCATTTTCTCATTTAATTCCCACAACAACCTTATGAAGCAAGTACTTTGATTTAACAAACGAAGACAATGCAGTCTACAGAGGTTAAGTAATTTGCATTTGTGAGGGGGGGCCGGAACGGGGACAAGACGGACAATGATGACACTGCATTGTTAGGGAATGAGCTAGGACTAGAACTCAAATCTCTCCAAAATTCACAGGCACACCCTCTAATCACATGATAGTGATGTTGGGTGGGGTGTGATGTGTTGCTTTGTGGGTTCTTGATTTTACCACAGAAAAGAATTTCAGAGTGAATCCAAAGTAGAGTTTAAGAAATATTTTATTAGAAAGGATAGAACACATTTAAGAAAAGCATGAGGGCCTTAAAAGAGAGGGCACATGCTTACCTTTGACAAGAAGCCTTATGAAATTTTACAGCAATGATTAGGCAAACTATGAACTGAGAGGGGAGGGCTGTAGGCGTCTGGTCATGAGTTTTGATTACCGTCTCTCAAACTTTACGGTCACAGGGACAGTCTAAAGAATGAAAGTGATTGCCCAACTAGATTTGGGCTTTTTTTTAGAACATCATGTCTGTGTTTTGGGTAACTCCTTATTGTGTTGCTGGAATTTACCTTCAGGTCTTTTGTGCCTGATAGGTCAGGTGAAGGTCATGTACCAATAAGAAAGATATCTCAACACTTACCCTATTTTAATTTAGACCTGCCTGCAAGGAACTCATCATCTATGCCTGAGCTACGCTAGCTAGTCTGCCTCAACGGTATTAGCTAATTCCATAGAGAGTCATTCTGTGCCAGGCAGCTACTTTCCATACATTAACATAGTCCTTACAGCAACTTGTCCGTTGAACTGATGAGGGAATCTGAGGCAGTCACAGAGTTGTGAGTGGCAGGGCTTAGGTTCAAAGTCAGTTGGAATGGCCCTAAGTGCACGCTTAGAGCCAGGAAGCCAGTAGTCTCAGCATGTGGTCCCTGGAACCGTAACATCATCACCTTAGGCTTGTCAGAGATGCAGATTCCCAGGCCTACCCCAGACCAGAAAGATCAGAAATTTGAGGGAGGGGTGGATGATCTGTTTGAAACAAGCCCTAGGTGTGATCTTGCCTTGTCTTTTCCCACCTGTTGGTGGTATTCACTCCAGTTAACAGGTGATGGAGCTGGTATCTTGTTTCTTAAACTCTTGCTCTTCAAAGTGTGATCTGTGAATAAATGACTTCGACATCACCTGGGGTCTTGTTAGAAATGCCGGATCTCGGGCTGCATTTCAGGTCCACTGAGTCAGAATCTGTGGCTTAACATGTTCCTCGGCTGACTTATGTGTGTGCATTAAAGATCAGGGCGCACTGAGCTAGGGTCTAGAGAGATCACACCAGGAAACTGCTCTTAAATCCCACTGTTTCCTGACACAGAGGAAAGCTGCCCTTTCACAGGCAATGTGCCCACCCCTCAGTGTCACATGTCACATGGAGGGACATCAGTCAAGAGACACACACATCTAAGCTAGCAGGCTGTGCACTAGTGACAGCAACAGTAGCTGCTACAGCAGATGGACCCCTAAATCTCAGTGACGTTATATAATAGATATTTATTTCACGCTTATATAAAATCACAGCAGCAGGGAGGGCTCTGCTCCCCTTCAAATCATAAGTGACCCCCCCAAGTCCTTCTTTCCATACTCTACAAATTGCAGGGGAAGGTGGAAAATGTATGTTCAGAGAGAAGATTTAGGAAACAGACAGCCATTTCTGCCGTAATCTCTGGAAACACTCAACTCTCATTTGTTCATTTATTCATTCGATGAATTAATAAATTACTGAATAATGAATAAGATTGACTTACCCTTGCATTCATTTATCCACTTAACAAGCATTTATACATGGCCGCTCTATGGAGGAACTTGGAATACCAAGGAGTTCAAAATCTAGCAGGAAGTACAGAGCGAATGCCCATATGCACATGTATTCTGGGAGCACAGAAGAAACAGAGGAGGCTTCTTGGAGGAAGTGACACTGAACTGAGCTTAGGCATATGAGAGGAGTAAGCTAGAGTATGAAGACTCAAGATTCCTGGGAGAAAGCAGCTTGTATGTGAAGTGGTGGAGGAATTCTGCTTGGGAAACTGAGACATCCGTGAGCTAAAGGGTGGCATCAGGGATGATGGGAATAAAATTCAAAAAGGGTGGATTTGCCTGTCTCTTGAGAGATGGGAGAAAGTGGACTCGTAGTCTGGCCCATCCCGGGGAACCGGTGCGAATCGTCCTGTCCACACACTTGCGTGTCACCTTCATGCCTAGCTACATAGAAAAAAAAAAACCCACAAACAGTATCGAGCATCCTCACTAAAATGCCCTTTGTGAGTCTGCAAGAACCAAGGCGCAAACTGCTTTAAATTAACTTATATTTTCTGGTTCTAGAACAGCGGTCGCCTGCTCTGCCTGGGGGAACTCATTACTTAACAGAGGGCTATGTGGATTCCACGTATTCCCCCAGACCTGACTGGCCTTGGGCTTTCTGAAAAGCCGGAAATCACATCTTCACCAAGCGGTCACCTTCCCCAAATATGTCCTTCAGAAGGTCTGTGGGGCGGGATGCAAAGTTCTGTCCTTCACAATTAGGGAGTGATTAATGGACCTAATCAGAACAGATAGTAACCCACACAGTGTCACCTCCTCCCATTTGTTGGGCTACGGACCCCCATTAATCACATGACATTCCAAATGCAAAGGGAACCGGCTGAACGGAAGCTTGGAATTGTGGTCACCTCACCACTACTCTCAGATCTGCTTCAAAAATGCTGCCAATATATTACAGCCAGCATGACTGTCACCAACCCAGACTTTATTCCTAGAGGAACATCTTAGGAAGGGGAGGGGGAGTATCATATCTGCACCTCAAGGAATCCCGTTCCACCCCACCTCCTTTCGCTTTGGGTCCTGAGAGCATCTATGCAGCAAATGCGTAGGTGAGGAAGCCCCAGACCTGAGGACTCAGAGCCCTCCTCTCCTGCCTGGTGCTGTCTCCTGCTGGTCACAGGTTCTGTGCTGCAAGTGGAGTTTCAAGGCTTGTTTGAGAGGACAATTTCCCCTCTTCAGATCCTTCTTCCTCTCCTAAAGATGCTCCTGGTAATTGCATGTCTGGGAGCTGTTTATTTTGTCATCTGCAGCCTAGTGTTGACAGGGGTGAGAATGAGTCATCCTCTATTGTGTCTGTCACCCTTCTGAACTTGAGGGTGCACCCAACTTGCCCTGGATGCTGGCAGGTGACTCCGGCGTCCCTCAGTGCCACTCCCGGTCACCTCCCTGAGCTGCACACCTTGTTGGAAACCAAGACCCCCCTCCAAGAAAGGACTATTCAGGTCATTGGTGTTCTTAGCTGCAGATATACACCTGGTCATTTATGCAGGAAGGAAATTTGTTGAGAGGCAGGTCACTCAGGAGGTCATGGAATTTCCAAGAGAGACAGAGAATTGCAGGGATTTGGGATTATCTGGCCAGGAATGACACTCCAAATCCCACCACCCAGTGGATCCAATGAGGAACGCAGCTCTCCTCCATGCCAGTGATGATCCCTGCTGTAAGAGATCTGCCAGGGCCATTTTCCCAGTGGCCACAGAGCTATACTTTTAACCAAAGGCAGACTGTGAAAGGGAGCATGAGTGAGTTTCAGCACGAAGCCAGATCTAACATAAGAAAAAGTGACATCCATTTTCCTTGAATGGCAAGGTTTGCCAGGCCAATAGTCATTTCCACTCTTCCAAGAACAAGGCAGGTGAAGGTGAATTATGTCAGGTGGCAGTTTGAGTTCACCATCTTATTTATGGAGGACCAAGAGACTGGGCAAGTATTTTTATGAGATGGTACTTGTTTACTGCTTTTTAAAAAACTACTGTAAATGGAGTCTCTCTGTGGTGAGGAAACTGAGTTCCACGTCCCACCAAGGCTCCTTTCTGCGCTGGGACCCTGTGATCAGCAACTCTCCTTCATCCCACTGGCTCTCTGGGATGTTGAGGCTTCTTTATCTGTAGTCTCAGAACTTGGTGGGTCCTGGGACAAGCAAGATCACTCTCCATGTCTGAGATAGAAAGCACAAGAGATAAAACACTTGATTTGTTCTGTTCAACCCACCCATCCCAACGGGGGCTCAATTTGATCTTAACAGAGAAATGAACACGCGAAAACCACCCACCAGTGTGCATTCTTCACTTGAATCTGAGGTGAAAAACTAACTGTCGTAGCGGTTCTCCTAAGATGCTACACACGTTTCCAGAGTGAAACGTGTCCCCGCATTTCTGTCGGGTCTTGCTCCTAATAGGACAGTACAGTGAGGCAGGGCATGAAATTTTCATAACCAACCCCTCCATTTGCATGCAGGAAAGCCGAGATAGCCCGAGGAGAAAAACAACTAAGGCGTACAAGACCTGAAGTATTTTCTGTTGCTGTTTTCCTGATGCTTTGAAATTGATGCATGTGGACGAAATTTACAATTTCTCCAGACATTCATTTAAGCTATTTATTGAGTGCCTATCATGGGCAATGCTTTTTTTCAAAGAATACTGTACAGCCAGGGATGCGGATAGATAACAGGGTGGAGTTTGGGGGAGATAAATGGGAACCCGCGTTGAAGGATATGAGTAAGAGAAAGAGGAGAACAATCACATATGTAATATCCTGGTCTGCGGTAAAACCAGTCATAGTAGAGCCCCCTAAGTAAAAGGGGAATTACTTATTATTTGTCCTATGTAGTGTGTGATTTCATGAGAGTTGTCATATAGTCCAACAAAACACGGACTGAGATCTTTGTGTTAGTAATAATCAAGGAATAGCCAAACATCCTGCAGCTGGTTGAGGCAGCGGTAGCTATGACGTGCCACTGCCCTCCAGCCTGGATGACAGAGTGAGACTCCAATTCATGAAGGAAGGAAGGAAGGAAGGAAGACAGAAAGAAAGAAAGATAGAGAGAGAGAGAGAGAGAGAGAGAGAGAGAGAAAGAAAAAGAAAGAAAGAAAGAAAGAAAGAAAGAAAGAAAGAAAGAAAGAAAGAAAGAAAGAAAGAAAGAAAGAAAGAGAAAAGGAATAGAATAGAAAGGGTGGGCAATGCCGGAGCCATCAGCATAGGTGGGTATTGTCCCCTTGAAGTGTGACTGCTCTACCTTGACATATGCTGTGAGTATAAAATGTACAGTGTATTTTGAAGGCCAGGCTGCTGTAGACTGTAAAGCTTCCAGAAGACAGATTCTCATAGGGCATCCTTAGAATGTGGCAGTTCCTGGAAGGTACTAGGTGGCCTATGATGGTTGCTGGGTGGGTGATGATGCCAGTGGGGGGGCCAGGGATTCTTTCTGTTTCTTTCTTTTTTTTTTTTTGAGTCAGAGTCCCACTCCATCACCCAGGTTGGAGTGCAGTGACACACTCATGGCCACACCAGCGTCGACCTGCTAGGCTCCAGCAATCCTTCTACCTCAGCCTTCCAAATAGCCACAACTACAGGCGACTGCTATCATGCCCGGCTACTTTTTTTTTTTTAATTGCAGAGACGAGGTCTCGCCAAGTTGCCCGGACTGGTCTAGAACCCACAGGTTCAGGCAATCCATTCGCCTCAGCCTCCCAAAATGCTGGGATTACAGGCTGAGCCACCAAGCCCAGCCAGGGAGTCTTTTTTATCTTACTGTGTGTCCACTCTTTCTATTCTATTCTTTCTTATTTATTTATCTATTTATTTGTTTGTTTATTTATCTATCTATCTTTTCTGAGTCGGAGTCTCACTCTGTCACCCAGGCTGGAGGGCAGTGGCATGCTCACAGCTACCAGAGCCTTAACCTGCTGGGCCCAGGTGACACTTTCACCTCAGCCTTCCAAGTAGCTGGAACTATAAGCATGTGCCATCATGCCCGGCTAATTTTTTGATGTGTTGTAGAGATGAAGTCTCGCTAAGTTGACCAGGTTGGTCTCAAACCCATGGGCTCAAGCAGTCCTCTCGTCTTGGCCTCCCAAAGTGCTGGGATGACAGACGTGAGCCTCCATACCAAGCTCATTCCTTCTCTTTCTATGATACCTTAATACATGCTTACACATCCACCCGAAACTTGCTCTGTGGCATCCAGAGTGCAGATGACTGCCATGGATCCTGTGCTGAGCCCGTCATCATGTGCTTATCCTGGCAGCTTAAATGGGGTTCTGTAGGCTGAGACGCCCCCCAGAGGATCTCCAGGGTTCTGAAATGCTCTGAAGGGGTTTAGCCCTCGATACTTGAGTTCCTTCTTGCTTTTTACCTCCCAAACTTCTCCAGAAAATGTTCGGTTGCCCAAAAGAGGTATTTGGCCACTCTTCCTTTGGTCTGGTAGCTGGGCTTTTAGGGAGTAGTTACACGGCCACCATTTCTCCGTTGAATCATCCTTCCCACTCTCCTCCATTGCAAGGCTTTCCAATGGTCAGTCTATTTTTGTGTGTTTTGTGGGTCTGCCTCTCCTAAACGACAGACTATAAATGGTTGGGAACTGAGGAAACAGAAAGATAGGTGCTTATAGGAAGTCCTCTAAATTATGGGCATAGGCTTTGGACCACGGCTATATACAATTTCTGTGGGCTCTTCCTGGGACCTTTGCTTATTGCTGGTGCCTAGCTGCGTTTGAGGTAAAGAAAAGTGAGTTCTAGAAAATGAGATCAAATGGTATCTAGAATAAGGCAGTTTGGAAAGGTAGTAAGAATTGGGGTGAGGTTAAGATAGTGTTTGGCCAGGGCACCAGATATACTCAACTAGACCTCCAGATGAGTATTTCTTGGAAAATATGGGCATAGAGAACTAATGACAATAAAGGGATATTTCACTGTAGGCTGGGCAGTGGTCCCACGTCCCACAGCAGCACTCCAGCCAGTTGTGTCCGAGGACTCTCCCACCTGAGCTGTGAGTGGTAGGGGACCACAGCAGGCTCACATGATGCTCTTAAAGCCCTACCTGCCTCTCAGAGGTAGGAACCGGCTGATGGCAAGGTCAAGCTCAGCCACAGCGAAGAGAGCCAGAGGAAAACAACCGAAAGGAATTGGGAACGAATCTGCCCAAATCTTGGGGGAGCTCACCCAAGCTGTTTTCTCTGAATCTTTGTGGGAGTACATGGTGCCCAATGTGCGGGCTTTCAGAGACTCCATGGGGAGAAGATAAAATTTCCAAAAGGAGCCGTGCCCAGATGTATATTTGCTTGAGCCTTTGAAAACACCACCCACGGAGACCGTGGCCCAGGCCCAGGGCCTGGCTTCTGGCCAGCAGGAAGTAGCTCTCAGCCTCCTTGACAGTGGGATGAGCTGGGGTGGGGTGGGGTGCAGAGTAACAGAGCTGGCACTTTCCCTGCCCTGGGGGTCAAGAAGTGTGACTCCCAGATTATTCAGGTAGCAAATAAGGGTGTGATTTTCAATAATAGGACCTCTCTGGAAGAGGAGGAGGCAGAAAAGGAAGAGGAGGAGGCAGAAAAGGAAAAGGAAAACAATAACAACAGCATACACACACACACACACACACACACACACACACACACACACACAGGGCTTTACTAAATAGCCTTTGATTCAGATAACTTAAAGAAACAGGCAACAATACATTTCTGAAAATGGCTTTATTATGTAAAGTTGATCCATGGGAACTGGGGTAGTCAATGCCCCTCACAGTTGAAAACCTGGATATAACTTGTGATTCCCCAAAAACTTAACTACTAATAGCTTACTATTGACCAGAAGACTTACTGATGGCAGTCAATTAACACATAATTTGCATATTTTACATATAGTATGTACTATATTCTTACAGTATAAACTAGAGAAGAGAAAATGTTATTTAGAAAAGCATAAAAGACCAGGCATGGGGCTCACACCTCTAATCCCAACACTTTGGGAGGCAGAGGTGGGAGGATCACTTGAGGCCATGAGTTTGAGACCAGCCTGGATAAATAACAAGACCCCATCTCTAAAATGTATATACTTTCAAAAGAGAAAAAGAAAAGAATAAGGAAGAAAAAACGTATTTCTTATTCATTAAGTGGAAGTAGAATCACCATCAATCAAGGTCTTCATTCTTATCATTATGTTGAGTTGACTGTAGAGAAAGAAAGAAGACGAGGAGAGGAGAGGTTGGTGTTGCTGTTTCTGAGGTGAAAGAAGAGAAAATACACATAGAAGTGGACCCACACAGTTCAGACCCATGTTGCTCAAGGTTCAGCTACATAATTTTTAATTTTTAAACAGCATATTTATTTTGTTTAAACTTTTGATATGATAAAAATGATGATGAAATGAAAATCAGTACACCCCACGGGATTCTTTGAGCTGGTTTGCTCCTGAAGTGTGCACAGTCTGTCATCATTAAAAGGGATTTGAGCACAGATATGCACTAGATACCCATTCCTGCCACTCCAGGCCACTCAGGGCTGCCCTCTTGGTGTGCATTTCACAATTAGCACACACTGGTACTGAGCCACCATTGAGTAACCTCTTTGTCTCCTTAATTATAATCATTATACACATCGAGTGAAGAGGGAGATGGAAACATAAAACCTGCTGTCCTTTTAAATTTGGAAAGAGAAAAAGTTTAATCATTTCTTTCCACAAATCCCAGCCTAGTGTGAGATGGGTGAGGTCCTGGCAGAGCTATTGTTATCCCTTTAAAGCTCTTTCATTCTTTTGAAATCCATTGCGAGGCTGGGCTCCATGGGTCAGCCTGTAATCCCAGCACTTTAGGAGGCCTAGGTGAGTGGATGGCCTGAGCCCGTGGGTTCGAGACCAGCCGGACAACTTGGCGAGATTTTGTCCCTACAATAAATTAAAAATTAGCCAGGCATGGTAGTGCGCGCCTATAGTTCTAGTTACTTGGAAGGCTGAGGCGGAAGGATCACCACTGCACTCCAACCTGGGTGATAGAGTAAGACTCGAACTCCAAAAAAAAAGGGAAATCAGTTGCAAGAAAATGCAGACACCACCACATCTAGACCACTGCAAGTTGCTCTCTCTTTGCCCTCTTCTTTACCCTAATCCATCATGCATACCTGCCAGATTAATTCTCCTAAAATGCCACATTAATCATGTTACTCCTGCTCACTGATCTCCATGGCTCCTAATTACCTCAAGAATTAAATTTCAACACAGACTTAACAACTCTAGGCCCTACCCAACTGGGCCACATTCCTGTGGCCGGTCCTCTGGTGGATGTCTGTACCCCTCTTTATGAGAAACCAGTCTGCTTATTGGTTCTCAAATACATTGTCAATTTCCCCAAGGTCAATTATTTGCTCACACTATAACCTGGGCCGAAAACCTCTCTGATCCTTCTCTTTGCCTTTCATCTTCCTCCCTTCCATAATGACAGAGCATCTCCCGTAGATTAGAAGCAATGGGTGAATCCACCTGCTCCAAAAGATGTCTTCCTTCTCCAGAGTGCATGCCACTTAATGTTGTGTTATTAATTTGTCAGTTAGTCTTAGAATCCTGTAACAACCTCATATGCATTGCATATTGTTCAGAAACATATTTGCCTAATCTGGCAATGAGATGTCAAGCCTCTCAATACCTACATCATGCCTTATTCTTTTTTTGTACTTGATATCATGCTGTGCCTGCAGCAGGTACGCTTCATACACATATCTTGTATGGATGAATATTCCTCGTATGGAGAAGTGAATTCATCCACAATTCACTGATGGATTCATTTTATTAAAATTCAGTCCAGATGACTTCTGTATGCTGATTTTTCCAGAGTAGACACAACCATAGTGCCCCAAGCTTGGATGTCCCTGCAAGGTAGCGGACTGTGTAGGAGGAGTAATCCCTGAGCTAGACATCTGGGCATTTTAGAACTATCCGATGGCAATAACAAAACCTCGAGCCAAATCCCAGCTTGGGATGTTATCACATTGTTCTCAGTGGACTTATGCCTCAGGGGAACCCACAGCATAGAGAGGCCTGTGATTTCAAAAGGCAGAGTAAGGAAATCGAGAGTAAAATATTGCCTATGCACCTGGAGGACATGATGCTGAGTGAAATAAGCCAGACACAAAGGACAAATACTGTGTGACTCCGCTTAGGTGAGTTCTTAGAATAGTCAGATTCATAGAGACAGAAAGTGGAATCGTCGTCACTGGGGACTGGGGTGGGGGAGAGGGAAGAGTTTGGGAGATTCGTTGTATAACGGCATAGACGTACACTACTGAACTTAAAAATAAAGAGGGTAAATTTTGTGTTATGTATATTTTAACACAGTTCTTAAGGTAACAAAGGGATTCACTAGTATTTTTCAAAATAAGTGAGAAACCTACCTAAATATATTTTGAGTGGTTGGAGGGTCCCTGGAATAACATTCATTCCTGCCCTTTTTACAAATAGATGCACACCTCAGTGGTCTAGACTGTTTATTTCTGCATTCTTATCTTAAGTAATAAAAATAAAGCCTTACCAATCACTTTATAATCTATAAAATCTTGTCTGTTTCCTTTTTTCAAAGACAAGGACGTCCTCAACACTTCATTTCCGTGATAGATCATAAGCAAGAAGGATATTTTTTTCTTTCAAGTAAACGTTTTCTATTCTTTTTATGAACCAGTTTCTCCTTATATGATCTAAACTAGACAGAACGTTCTTGGTGGCCTTTTAATAGAATCATTCTGATACATATATATTTGAAAGCAATGTTTACGTGTTTATACTTTTTTTTAACCACATCTACTTTCAGTAATATTTTTGGTAGCTCATAAATACAACACTTGGGAATAAGGAGAGAGCATTTTTAAGAAGCAAAAGTAGTGAAAACTTTCATGCACTTGCATTGAGCAGTGAACACCACGTGTTGATGAAGTTTGCTCTCATCTTTCTGGCAGCTTAGATGCAAAAGGAATGACACTGGATTATGTATTTCCTTTTCCAGCAGTAGAATATATTCAAGTTTAAGTATACTTGAAGACAGTAATTGGGACACCCTCTACTTTTACTTTCTTTAAAAGAAAGAAATATAATTCTCTCTACCTTTTCTTTAACATTAATTTCTCACCCTTTTGCTACTTTCTTTTCCTTCTTTGCAGATCTTACACTTCCTCTGTAACTTTCATCCAACAGTGTGGCAAACCAGAGATTATATTCTACCATAGTATTAACTGTGGAAGAGAATAAATGAATGATTTCTTCTCAGTCTGTTTAGGTTACAGTATCTCGCCCATTGCTTCTTCTGAGAAGCTTCTTCTTTTTTTCTGAGGTGCTTTACTCAACCAGCATCTCTCCAGTCCACGTCCATATGTGTTACTCAATCCAGAAATGGCATGAATTGCATGAATTCAACCCTTGTATGATTCAACCTTTGGAGAGCCTTTCAGTTAGAATGGAGCCTTCTATCTTGTGTAGGTGAAACAAATAGCATTGCAAGATTGGATAAGAGCAATACAGTGGAAGTTTAATATAATCAAGAATGTACAAAAATGGCCCATCTTATAAATACATTAGAAAGGTGTGAAAAATTCTGTAGCCTACAAAATCAGGGAAGGTCTTATAGCAGCCAGGGACTTTTGGACTGCAGGGTTCTGTAGGAATTTTGTTCTTGCCTCTTTCTACTTTTTTTGGTTTTGTTTCTGTGGAGAAATTTTCTCCTCTCAATCATTTTTCATTTTTCTCTGCCCTTCAGAAATTCATTGTATTTAATTTCTTTAGCAAATTTGAGGGGCATATTTTTGATCCTTCAACTCTCTATCCATCTCATTTTTTTCTATTGGGAGGCTTAGCTTGTGAATGCATTCCTTCTCTAAGGTTCTTTTAAACAAAGCATTTCTTCAGCCCTTTTTGTGAAGCAAGACTGTCTAATTTCGTTAAGTTCTTAATGAAGAGGTACATGGCTGACTTTGGGACAGAATTCTCCTGAGAACAAGTAGTGATGCTCTGCATGGGTATTTATTAAGGCACCATTTCAATTTAGACACATTTCCAATCATATGATGCAGATAGGCAGAAGGTTTGAACTCAGACCTCATTGCACTTTTCAAGTGTTCTGTCCCAGAGTAGAAGGAACTCCCAGAAACTTCAGACAGATTCTGTGATCAGGATTCATAAAGATCTTCTGAATGGCCCACTCAGATGCACTTAGTGAATACCACAAAATACAACCCATAATTAAGTCTAAATAATAATACATCATGTAAGAGATTTTAAAATGCATTAATCTGAAAATAGAGCTGAAACCTAATAAAGATGCTGGTCTTGCTCATAGCAAGATAAATGCAAATAAAGCTACACAGAAACACCATTTCTCACTATCAGAGGGGCAGAATCTCAGAGTTTGGCAATGAACTCTGTTGGTGAGACTGAAGAATCAAGCACTTCCAGAAATTGCTGGTGGGAAGGCAAGATGGTACAGCCTCTATGAAGGAGAATTTGACAACATGCATAGCAAAATAACATATGCATTTACTCTTTGGCCCACTCTAGAGATCTATCTCTAAGCTAACTTGCCAAAAATACAAAAACACATATCCATAAGGCTATTCATCACAACATTATTTATAATAGCAAAAAAAAAAAAAAAAAGCAACTTGAAATAACCTAAATGTCTATTTTCTAGTGTCTGGGTACATAAACTTTGCCCAGCCCCATGAACCTCTCTATATGATGAGGAAGGACCCCCTTAAAACCCTGAATTTATTAATAAATAATTGTGTATTTATTCTCACATGTTTAAACTTCAGTTGCCTTCAAAGTCCTCTCCATTTGATGCAATACACCTATCAAGATGCTTTTTCCATTGCTCAAAACAGTTTTTGCACACGTCAATTTTGATGCCTTTTAGTGCTTCTGCTGTTTTTTGTTTCATCATGTACACATCAGCAAGACATTTCTCTTAGAGGGCATTTTTTATCAGGGGAAACAAACAAACAAACAAACAAATAAATGTCTCGAGGTGAAATTGGGTGGATAGAGAGGTTGGGACACAGGGGTCATGTCATTTTTGGTCCAAAACACCTGAACACTCAGCTTGGCGTGGGCAGGTACATTGTTATGGTGTTAGAACCAGTCATGTGTTTGCCACAACTTGAGATGTTTCTTCCACAGATTGTGATGCAACCTTCTCAAGACTTCCAGATAAGAACCAATGGGTTCCTAGAACATTTACATTCCTAGCAGAGGAAGCCTGCACTATAAGAGACCTGCTCTCCAAAAGATAATTCCATTTTCTGTGAGGTCCCCCCTTATATGACTACAGAGTGATCGCCAGGATACATTGATGTTTGAAAAAGTGGGGTGGAAAATCATTTTATGAAGCCAACATGACATTGATACCCAAGCCAGATAAAGATCCAACAAAGAAAGAGAACTACAGGCCAATATCTTTGATGAGCATAGATGCTAAAATTCTCAACAAGATCCTAGCAAACCGGATTCAACAATACATCTCAAAAATCATCCATCATGACTAAGTAGGCTTCATTCCTGGGATGCAAGGCTGGTTCAACATTCGTAAAACCATAAATGTAATGAAATACATCAACAGATGTCAAAACAAAAACCACATGATTATATCATTAGATGCAGAAAAAGCTTTTGATAAAATCCAGCACCCCTTCTTGATAAAAACCCTTGAACATCTAGGCATACAGGGAACATACCTCAAAATAGTAAAAGCCATCTACGAGAAACCCACAGCCAGCATACTCCTAAATGGACAAAAATTGGAACCATTTCCCCTGAAAACTGGAACAAGACAAGGATGCCCACTCTCACCCCTCCTGTTCAACATAGTATTGGAAGTCCTGGCTCAAGCAATCAGGTGTATCCAAATAGGAAAAGAGGAAGTCAAGTTATCTCTCTTTGCAGATGATATGATTGTGTACGTTGAAAACCCAAGAGAATCTGTCAAAAACCTCCTTACACTGATAAAGGCCTTTGGCAAAGTCTCAGGATACAAAATAAATGTGCAAAAGACAATCGCATTTCTTTACACCAGTAATAAACAAACAGAAACCCAAATAAAAACCACAATTCCATTCACAATAGCCACAAAAAAATGAAATACCTTGGCATCTTCCTAATCAGAGACATGAAAGAACTTTACAATGACAACTACAAAACACTGTTCAAAGAAATCAAAGATGACACAAACAAGTGGAAAAATATCCCATGCTCATGGATTGGAAGAATCAACATTGTGAAGATGTCCATCTTACCTAAGGCAATCTACAAATTCAATGCAATACCCATCAAATTACCAGAAACATTCTTCTCAGGCCGAGAAAAAACAACACAGGAATTCATATGGAAACAAAAACGTCCAAGAATAGCCAGAACAATCCTCAGCAAAACAAAAAACAAAAAAAAAACAAAGCAGGTAGTATCACATTACCAGACTTAAACTTTACTATAAAGCTACAATCATCAAAACAGCTTGGTATTGGTATAGGAATAGGCATATAGATCAATGGAATAGAATTGAGATTCCAGAAGGAAAACCTCAATTTCTCAACCAACTCATCTTTAACAAAGCCTCCACCACCTACCACTGGGGAAAGGAGAACCTGTTCAGTAAATGGTGCTGGGAAAACAGGCTGACCACATGCAGAAGATTGAAACAGGACCCCTATCTATCCCCATGCACAAAGGTTAACTCCAAATGGATCAGAGACCTAAATGTAAAACCTCAAACCATTAGAACCTTAGAAAATGAGGGACATACCCTTATGGAAATTGGAACTGGCATCCAATTCCTGAACAAAACCCGAAACCCAGAGGTCATAAGAGAGAAGATAGACAAGTGGGACCTTATTAAACTGACAAGCTTCTGCAAAGTCAAAGAAACCATCAAGAGAGCAGGGAGACAGCCTACAGACTGGGGAAAAGTATTTGCCAACACCAGGTCTGACAAAGGCTTAACATCTTGGATCTACAAGGAACTCAAACGTGCTGAAAAGAAAAAAACAAACAACCCCATTATAAAATGGGCAAAAGATATGAACAGACACTTCACAAAGGAAGACATCCGAGCAGCCAACAGACACATGAAGAAATGTTCAACCTCACTAATCATCACACTGAGATACCACCTAACTCCAGTCAGAATGGCAATTATCAACAACTCAAAAAATAACAGCTGCTAGAGAGGGTGTGGCAAAAAGGGAACACTTCTACACTGTTGGTGAGAGTGTAAACTAGTGCAATCTCTGTGGAAAACAGTGTGGCGATTCCTAAAAGTTCTAAATATCAACCTCCCATATGACCCCACAATCCCCCTATGGGAATATATCCTGAAGAACTCAAATCACTCTATAAAAAAGTTACCTGCACATGTATGTTTATCGCAGCATTATTCACAATAGCAAGAACCTGGAAGCAACCATGCTGCCCATCAAAAGAGAACTGGATTAGAAAAATGTGGTACATATACACGATGGAATACTACGCAGCCATAAAAAAAGAACAAAATCATGAATTTCGCAGCAACCTGGATGGAACTAGAGTCTATAATACTGAGTGACCTCTCACAGAAACAAAGATCCGAGTACCACATGTTCTCTCATATAATGGACCTTGAACATCCAATGTAATACTATAAGAAAATGACTGACAGTAGTGGGAAACTATGTGAGGGGGAGGGAGATGGGATTAAAGGTAGCAAATATCTGTCTGGGGATGAGGAAACACCTCTTATCAACAGGGTGCCTGAATGAAACGTATTTGTATACCTAACCCTTAACTGTACCCCACAACATCATAATAAAAGCTATTGATTTAAAAAAAAAGAAAAAGAAAAAGTGGGGTGGGAAAGTGTTTTCTAGGAGAAGGAAGATATGAATATATTCACACATTTGTTTATATTTTAAGACCAATCACACTGCATTTTTACCTATAGAAAAAATGAGGCACAAGAGTGAATGAGACGATGAGAGAAGCTATGAGCTGTGATTATAGCTTGAGTTATAGACTTAGAAGCATATAAACGTGTTGCATATATATAAGAAGAGTTAACTTTAAACAATTTCTAAATTTTTTTAAAGGAAAAAAATAAACCTAGATGTGTATCTGGTTGGCAACATAAACACACAGAGAGGAACCATGTAAAGCAACTGTTATATCACAGCAATTTCATTCTAAATTCCTAAGGACTAAAAAAATATATATATATTAAATTCTTGCCAGTCCCTTTGGTGTTGGTAGGACTGATTTTGTTATTCTGAGACTAGTAAGTGAGAGTGTGGATACAGCAAGGGAGTCATGATGTTGGTGTCATTGAGATCCAGATTTTTGTCATCAGAGGAAAAGGAGACTGATGAGATAAAGCAAAACTCTAGTTCTGATTTTGAATTGGAAATATCAGCATAAATCTATGACTTAATTGAAAATGCAGATGTCCCAGCTTTGCCCCCTGAAAAGTCCTAGAGACAACCAAAACAGTAGTAGTTGGCATTCCTATTTCCCAGATTGTGGGATCTTGATGCCATTTCCCACTAAAAGGAACCAGCCTCTTTAAAGAAATGATCACACTGGGAAGCAAAGAAACTATCAGTGACTACCACTAAGGGTATGTCACACAGATTCAGGAGCAACTGAGTAATTCCCACTTCCATGGTCAGACAACTTGATTATCCATTAGGATACAAACTGTAATGGATGGATTGAAACATCAAATTTGCTCGAATTCATGAATTGATAATGATACTTTAAGTAAATTCATCAATCACCTTTGGATGATGCTAAGGAGCTATTTTGAAAATTGATAAGTAAAAGAGAGTTTCTTACTGCAGATACATTCCAACTAATAAATGATGTGGGAATGATTGAATGAGAATGACAGCATTTGCGATCCCTAAAGAATTAATGGAGTGAGGCAAGCATCAATAGCTGAAGACATCACCAAAAGAGAGAAAACCAGACCTTATTTAACTCTGGGTGGAAGGAGACACTACTACAGATGAAGCGTCTTTTCAATTTACAAGAAATGCAGGGGGCAGAAGAACAAGAGAAACAACATGGTGATCCAGTCAGTAAAATCCAGGCTGCAGGACACTGCCAAGGCAAATGATCGAGTGCATTCAAGGAGATTTGCAAGAAAAAGGAAAGGAGAAATCTATGAATTAAAAGAGAATTGAGACCCACTAGTCAATTGCTACTTATGGACTTATTTGGACACATATTAATAAATTATTGTTTAAGTGTAAGAATGGCATTGCAGTTGTTTTCTTTAAATCCTTATCTTTTAGAGATTAAAAACTACAATATTATAAATGACATTATATTAATTTGTATGTTACTCTACTAAAGTTATCTATTCATAGTAATTCTATTCTCACAATTTTATAGAATCTGGAAATGCATATCTAATAAACTTTATTTTACTGTTTAAACATTTTTTTTCAAGTTTATAAAATCACCATTAATTTCCTGGGTGTCAGGAGGCCCAAAGAATACAAATGACCATGAAAACACATTTAGTTCTTGATATGACCCATTCCTTATGCGCCAGGTCTAGTGCCAGAGATGCAGCAATGGGCAAGTGAGCAATGTGAACTGAGATTGTGAGAATGAGGGGGAGTTCTCTGTTGAGGATGTGGAAGGATCAGAGCCCAGGGAAGGGACCATGTGCTCAGAAGTCCTGCTATACTGAGGAAGACCTTGGTATGAACACCAGAGCCCTCGAAGCTATCTAAGGGCATGTTTCTCAGGCCTGCTCCCACATCATTCCCAACTTGAAATCTTTTAAAGACAGCTGTTCTGATGAGTTTGTGTGAGAAGGTTTCATTTCTCCCTTTCCAGCGAGGCGTAGACAGTAAGAACTACAGGACTAAGTTGAACCACATGAAATTGCCAGCTTTATTCACCAACAGTGGTCAATGGTTGGCAATTTCACATGCCCCAGCCTTAGCATTCTGAGTACTAGGACTGACCCATGGGGACCAGAGTGGCCCAGGAAAGTCGCTGGGCTTTGCGTCTTCCTCACCTTTCTGCACAGGCCAGCCTGGGATTACAGCACAGACTTGGGGGCTGGGAGACTGAGCAGGGCCACAGTGGAGCCACAGAGACAGGAAGGAATAGATGGGCTCCTCATGACCTCGCCTTCTCTTTCTGGAGAGGAGAGCATCTGGGAGGATAGGAAACCTGCCCGAGCAGTGAGCAGAGCTCCAGACCTGAGCCCTTCTATTGGCAGAGACTGAGATCTGTGTAGTTTGCAGCCAGAGCTCTAGTACAGGGAACTGAGCATCACAATATAGACCTTGGCAGCAGCAGAGACGTGAGAGGCACCGAGAGCATGAAAAACCAAACAAGGAAAGACCTTTCCCCTTGTCGGTGTTGGCTCCAGTTCACAGCAAGAAGGAACTGGAACCCTACTGACCCAAAACTATACTTGGTTGTCTTAAGCATAATAGGAATTGTTGGCCGTATACACTTCTTACAGCTTAGAGTGGGTTGTCCTTTTAAATCCACCATTTCAATGTGGTCTTTATGAAATGTGGAGCCTGCAAAAACTTCTAGGTATTATTACAGAAAAGAAATACATGATAGGAAGGAAGAGAAAAGGAAGTGAGGAAGAGAGGGAGGGAGAGAGAGAGAAGAAGGAAAAAAGAAAGGAAAAATATCTCAGTGACCTTCCAACTAACCATTCCAATAAAGACTACGGCCCATAGAATGGGCAGGCAAGGTAAATTACCCCTTAGAAAGTACTGCCTTAATTTGGCAATTATGTACTAATTAGAACCTGATATTTGAAAGACATTAATGATACACTTAGGTTTACATTCAGCAGCATATAATAGAAAAAAACTAAGTAACCACTAGTAAAAACTAAGTAAAAACTAAGTAACCAATAGTGGCAAAAACAGGATGGATATTTATTTCTCCTTTGTGAAAGGACAGTCTACAGGTAGGCTCCATGGCTGTCTGGGAGCCTCTTAGTCATCAGAGATCCAGGCTTCTGGGATTTTGCTGCCCACCCATTCTCAAGGGATCACTTCATGACCCCAAATGGCTACTTGAGATCCAAGCATCACAGCTGCCTTCCAGGCTGCAATAGGAAGAAAGGAGACAAGGCTACACCCCTCTTATTTCAGGAGACTTCTATTAATACCCCATTAGGCACAGCTTAGTAGTAGAACACAAGAGTGAGGATGAATTTGTATAATCTTTTAGATTAGATGGGCACGTTGCTGATCTGATTAAAACACATGTTTTCTTAGAGAAGAGGGTAAAAATTTGGGGGATAGATGCTGGCTGTCTCTGTCACTTTAGCAGTAGGACCTGCAGTTGACCAGGACACCCATGTAAAGGACAGTCGCTGTCATGAAGTCAGATATGAATGACACCTCCATAGAACAAAAAATAAATATTTTCATATTCCTCTCTTCAAATTTTTTCAAGGGCTCCTGAATTTCCATGGGCTGAGTTTTGAATTCTAGAAAAGAAAACTTCAGGAAGTGGCTGGGTCAAGTTGCCCCGCGTGAAACCTCTCATGCACATAATCACTGTACTGGATATAATTGAGAGCTAATTTCACATTTCCTGCATATCATATCGGAAAATTGAGCTGTCAGATCTATTTAAAGGCTACATGCCAAACTGAGAACACCCAAGTCCTGCCCTTCTCAATACATTTCTGTTGGACTTTTTTTTTTTCTCACTATCCTTAAGATTCAAGAATGTTATAATGGAAGACACATTCATCTAACTAAGTACGCTTTTGAAGCTCAGATGTTCACTGTGTATAAAACTGAGACAATTTACAGGGAACAGCTTCTCCAAGGTACCCTGTCCCATCAAAACTCCCATTTCCAAAGCATTTTAAAATCTGGGTTGTAAAACAGGTCAATGTCTTAGGCACCGTGGGAGATTCAATTGGGTCTTGATCACCTGCAGTTGGGACACCCTGACATGGAGAGTTGGGTTCATCCAAAATGAGAAGGGCGGCATCCGGTCTGTCTCTTGAGAAAGATTCAGCTCCATGCTGTGAATGTATATTCCAGAAGACTTACTACTGGTGTGAGAACCTTAGGGTCTCCATTTAGGAAAGAAACTTCCAATCTGTGAACTATTCACTTGTGTTCCTTTCCTGTAGCTTTTTCGGACCTCTTTTGCATCTTGTGTTTTTCTCAAAAGATGCCTAACTGGAAGGAACTCTTCATCTTCTATTCCCTAAAATCTGTGGGTTGGACTTCAATCCAAACAAAGCAGCTTGATTTTCGCATTTAGACTCTACCAATAGCTGCGAGATAGGTTGTGTTGTGTTTGTTGTGTTGTGTTAGAGGCCAGGCATATTTGAAGCTAGAAGTTCACCAGCAGGGAGATGGCCGCCGTTCAGACCAGGTCCACATACAAATAGGACATGATATGGGTAGAATGTTCTGTTGGTCTCCTCTACAACTTCTTTCTTCGCCACTTTGCCCTTCATCTGATGTCCTATCTCCCTGGGTTCCCAGCATCATTGTTTTCTCTCTCCTCCTATCTCAAAAAAAAAAAAGGTAAAAGTAATTCATGCCTAAATTGTAATGGAGTATAAATGAATGTCCTTGGAATTTCAGCCAGTGGAATCTGAGGATCTTATGAGGAGATTACATAGGCCTGTTTTACCTACTCATAAGACCAATGTGCAGCAAGTAATACTTTTAAAAGTCTGAGAAGTATCTTGACAAAGTTACTACAGATCAGTTTCACTAGTGCCATTGCCCCCAAGAATGATGACTCGGGTAGTTCTGAGAAACCCTACAGTCATCAGGAGATATAGTATTAATAAAAGGATTATGAAATCACAGGTAAGAAGCCATCTAGTTGTCACCTAGCCCAGAGGTTTTCTTTCTTTCTTTCTTTCTTTCTTTTTTTTTGAGTTGGAGTCTCACTCCATTGCCCAGGCTAGAGTACAATGGCACACACACGGTCACCCCAGTGTTGACCTGCTGGGCTCTGGCGATCCTTCCACCTCAGCCTTCCAAGTAACTGGAACTACAGGTACACATTACCACATCTGACTCATTTTTTGATTTATTGTACAAACGAAGTCTCACCAAGTTACCCAGGCTGGTCTCGAACCCCCAAGCTCAGGCAATCCTCTTGCCTCAGCCTCTGAAGAGGTTTTCAAACTGTTTTTTGCTATAAGTGGAATTTTATAAAAGTAGAAATAGTAAAAACGTAAAATATGTAACAGATAAAGCAGGGCTGTTTCGGTAGAAACCTGTGGTGAACTTGTACTTGAAAGAGAGGGGCAGGGCATGCCACAGGTTCTTGCAGGAACCCCTGGGGCTTGGGGCCTAGAGTCTAAACACCACAGCTTCGTTCAGCCCACACATCATGAGGACCCATAAACTTGGGTTCTGAGATGCTAAAAGATTTGCCCAAGACAGATAAACTGGGTCTAATTATCCAAATTTCTAGTTTGGAGTGTTTCCATAGAAGTAAACAAATGATTGACGCTCCCTTAGACACTTACATTTTCTAATTATTAGAAAACCTAAACAGTGCAAGAAGTGAGGGTGGGGGGAGATGAAATCCATCTAAAACTCCATCCATTAGAAAATAAATGCGAGGTTCAAAAATGAAGTTTGCAAACCCATCCTAGAAAAAGTGTTACATACCTCATTGCTGAGTATCACTACGGCCACCTTTGAAGCATTCCCCTTGGGAAGCTATGACTGACACCAGTGCCTAGTCCACCCGTCATAGCAATTTGGGAACTCTTTCTGGAATGGTCATCAGAGCTGTTGTAGTATTACCTTCAATGTCCTGAATGTCATCAAAAGTCTTCCTTTCAAGAATCCCTTCAAGTAAAGGAGAAAGTTATTGGGGGTCAGATCAGGTGAGTAGAGAGGGTGTTCCAGTTATTTGTACAGTGCTGCCAATGTAAGTGTACGGTGATAAGTTTGCAAGCTTAATTGTCAGACCTCAACAAAAAACAGTGGCAGCTCTGATGGCCATTCCAGAAAAAGAGCTCCAAAATCGCTTTAACAGGTGAACTAGGTGCTGGCGTTGGTACATAACTTCTCAAGGGGAATACTTCGAAGATGACATCCAGCAATGAGGCAAGTAGCACTTCTTCTAGGATGGTTCAAGAACCTAATTGTTGGACCTTGTGTGTTCTATTTCTAACATGAAATAATCTTTAATAACCTCAACTTCAACACTCTTAAACATATTTTTTTCCTCATATTGATTCAAGTGTGTGGCTGACCCTGAGACCCAGTGAATATATAAAACAAAATTTCCCAGACTTTAGACTATAACTGCGTACAGAGAGGTTGACCACTTTTATTTATTCCAGTTTTTTTTTGGGGGGGTGATAAATGGTGGGCAAGTCTTCTTGAAATAACTCTTCCTAAAACCTTTTTGGCTAGGTTTCCCAGAGCCCGAACCCAGCCTTCCTTGCCACTAATGATAGCATAATTTGGAAATGTTTGTGACAGGGAATTTTTCTAGGCGTTTCTTCCAACATGTCTAACCGTCTCAAGTTCTGGTTACAGCAGAAGGTGTCTAATGAATTCCTTGAAACTGCAGTACGGATACTACTTCAAATAAAAATGTGATACAAAATGGAAACATTTCTTTCACCACATGAGATAAGTGATTTTAAATTCATAAGTTCAGGTGAATCAAGATGAGGGTGGAAATGAAGTCGATATAAATGATGGAGCAACCCAGACGCGGTAACTGGCTCCCCTGAGCTGACTGCAAAACAAGGAGTGGACGTTTTGCGAAGTCTGGCAAGTGGGAATGACAGTCAGAGATCTGAGCCCTACCCAACAGTTGGCATACATGGCGGGGACAGGGAATTGAGGGGCGAGCCAGAGAGTGCATGGAGGGAGAAGGTGCTTGCTCAGAACCCAGGTCCTAAAGCCAGGTTGCCTTGGTTCAAACCAGGCTCCAGCTACTCAGTAGGCTGAGTGGGAGGAGGATCACTTGAGCTCAGGAGTTTGAAGGCAGGCTGGGCAATGGAGCAAGACCCTCATCTCCAAAAATTTATTTTAAAGTCTTTTTTTTTAAAAAAAACCAGGCTCTATAATTTACTAGTTCATCGATGTTTCTAAGTATTAATGTCCCCACCTGTAAAAGGGAGATAATAAAAAAGTGTATCAATCTTTTGAAATTTTATTAAATACAGTTGACCCTTGAACAGTGCAGGTCCACCTATACTAGAAATTTTTATTTTGGGGGGCCAGAGTCTCACTCCATTGCCCAGGCTGGAGGGCAGTGGCATACTCACAGCCACCCCAGCGTCAACCTGCTGGACTCCAGCAATCCTTCCACCTCTACCTTCCAAATAATTGGAACTACAGGAATGCACTACCACATCCAGCTAATTTTTTTGATTTATTGTAGAGCCAAGATCTCACCAAGTTGCCCAGGCTGTTCTTGAACCCGTGGGCTCAGGCAATCCCCTCGCCATGGCCTCCCAAAGTGCTGGGATGACAGGCTTGAGCCACTGTGCCCGGCTGGAATTTTTTTCTAACCAAATGTGAATCAAAAATACAGTATTAGTGGAATGTGAAACCTACACACAGAAAGGACTGAATTTTCAAATATAATCTTTACACGGCTGATTGCTGACTTGTGTATGCACAGATAAAGGTTTGGGTATATGCAGGGGTCCTGGAACAAATCTCCCGCCTACACCAAGGGATGACTGTAACATAACTACTTAAAGCGGGGTTTGATGCATAGTGTTTCATAGGTAAGAGCTATTTTGATCACAATTATTATCCTCGCAACTTTCTGATTTTCCCTCTTCTATACCACTCTCTTTCCTAACTCTGCCCTAAAAATTTAAACTATATGAGCATTTTACATTTGGAAGAGGTGCTTGGGGTCATATCCGCTCTAGGACTAAGAGGATGGCTGAACTATAGGTATGGACTTAGGCCAAAAGTCAGCCCTGAATCTGGCATTGATGGAGTCTGAGGCTCAGCTGAGATGACATGAGGCCTATATGCCCGGATGTTCCCAAAAGACAGATCTAAGACAGAGCATAGAATTCCCCTAGGCGAATAAAAACAGTGTCCATTTCCTGAATGCTGAGTGCTAAAAGCTAAGCTATGTGGATTGCCTCTGTGATCTCATGTGCTGCTCTCAGCCATGCACACTTTCAGATAAAAGAAGGTTCAGAGAAGGTACCCAATTACTGCAAGATTCCACCACGGGTAAAAACTGAGGTTCAAACTCAGGTCCCATTGACTCCAAAATCCATACTGATCCCTTCACGCTGTACTGCCCCAGAAAGGCAGGACAAGGTAGGACCATGGCATGAGCAAAGGTCTTGGACCATTTGACCATCAAAGATGTTCCAACACATGCTGGCAATGCAATAGGATTTGAGGCTGGATCCTGGGGTTATTGAGAATTATATTCAAAGTATTTACTTTTATCGGTCAAGTGAAGGGAGTGAGGGAGAATTTTTGGATATTAGAGAGAACGATTGCTACGGTTTGCATTTGAGGGCCATACCCCAAATGGTAATTTGCAGGAATGGGTTTGTCGGAGCAGAGACAGGAGTTCGGGGAGACCAATTTGAAGGTCACCATAATAGTCCAGTGAGAGCTTTCTGGGCTAGGAAAATGGAACTAAAAGAGAAATCGTATATATTATATATTATGTATAACATATATGATATATTATACTTTAAATATGTATGTTATAGATAACTAAATATCTAAGATATATTATAACCATAAATATAACAACCAAGAGCACTAAGTTTGGAATCCAACAATACAAAGTTTCAATTTCATATCTGTCTTGTATCAGCTGTTTCACCTTGGGCATTCCAATTCCTAATCTGTAAAGCAGAGAGAGAATGGCATTATCTTTAAGAGCATTGTGAAAATTAAGATTAAAAAGATAATTCTGAGGGGGCACAGTGGCTCAGCCTATAATCCTAGCACTTTGGGAGGCTGAGGCAGGTGGATTGCCTGAGCCTGCAGGTTCGAGACCCGCTTGGACAACTTGGCAAGACCTCATCTCTACAATAAATTAAAAAATTAGCCAGGCGTGGTAGCACACGCCTGTAGTTTTGGCTACTTGGAGGGCTGAGGGGGAAGGATCACCAGAACCCAGGAGGTCGACGCTGGGGTGACCGTGAGTGCGTCACTGTACTCCAGCCTGGGCTATGGAGTGAGACTCCAACTCAAAAAAAAAATGATTCACTTAAAACACTTAGTACAAGCCAGGCTCGGTGGCTCAGCCTGTAATCCCGTGCCTTTGGGAGGCTGAGGTGAGTGGATCTCCTGAGCCCGCGGGTTCGAGACCCGCCTGGGCAGCGAGACCTCATCTCTACAATAAATCAAAAAATCAGCCGGGTGTGGTAGCACGCGCCTGTAGTTCCAGCTACGTGGAAGGCTGAGGCGGAAGGATCGCCGGAGCCCAGCAGGTGAGGCTGCGGTGGTCGGGAGCGGCCACTGCACTCCAGTCTGGGCGACAGAGTGAGACTCCAACTCAAAAAAAAAAACATTTAGTACAGTAGTACGAGCTACTTCTTCATCATCATCATCATCATCAATGTTCCTGACTGCCTTAGTCCTTCCTGTCAACCAGAGAGCAAAAGTCTGTAGAGAATCAGAATGAGTGAAGTTTTAAAAACTTCACTGTGACTCACTTAAACAACTAGCATTTTTCAAGAAAAGCATATATCTAACCTTTCTTACGGACCAATAACATTTTTCAAAAATTATATTTCTCAGCTTTCCTGCAAATAAAGAATCCACGGTGCAGAGGCAGCACGGTGTCTCCCACAAATGACAACTTTTTTGTTCCTGAGTGAATGCATTAAATGCAATGCAGCCAAACAATAACCTCTGCTGATGGGTGGGAACTCATATTTTGCTGTAATGTTCCTGTTTCGTTGCCTGTGAGGCTTACACTCAGGCATCTCCCCTGGGTCATCAGCCTAGCAGAGTCCAGGTCTGCCCGTCTCTCTTTTTTTTTTGAGTCAGAGTCTCACTCCGTCACCCAGGATAGAGTGTAGTGGCATGCTCACAGCCACCCTAGAGTCAGCCTGCTGGACTCAGGCAATCCTACTGCCTCAGCCTTCCAAGGAGCCAGAAATACAAGCATGCGCTATCATGCTCAGCTAATTTTTTGATTCATTCTAGAGACAGGGTCTCACCAATTTGCTCAGGCTGGTCTCGAACCCCTGGGCTCAGACAATTCTCTCATCTCAGCCTCCCGAAGTGCTGGGATGGCAGGCTTGAGCCATTACACCCAGACTGCCTCACTCTTTTCATGGCCAAGCAGGATGAACTTATGTAAAGTTTGCTGCTTCAAACATACTCTCTTTAAGTGATTTACCTTTTGCAATTTTGGAGGAGAACGTCTAATATTGAAAAATTTATTTGCAGAGTCGGGTTAAGAAGGAATTTGCCTTGAAGTTGCCTAGAAGATTTCTGTTAGCAACTCAAATCCTAGTCAGTTCCCTACATGTAGTGGGATTTGGAGAACAGAGAGTTTCTCTACATAATTGTTGCCAGGAAAATAAGTCAATTAAGAAGGCTGTGGCTGGGCACAGTAGCTCACGCCTGTAATCCCAACACTTTGGGAGGTCAAGGTGGGAGGATTGCTTGAGCCCAGGAATTTGAGACCAGCCTGGACAATATGGTGAGACCTCATCTCTACAAAAAATCAAAACAACTCGTCAGGCATGGTACTGTGTGCCTGTAGTACTAGCTACTTGGGAGGCTGAGGTGGGAGGATCACTTGAGCCCAGGAGTTCGAGGCTGTGGTGAGCCATGATCAAGCCACTGCACTTCAGTCTAGCTGAAAGAAGGTTGCTATACCAAAATAGCTTAGGCTGGGTAATTTATAAACAACAGAAATTTGTTGCTCATGGTTCTGGAGGTTAGGAAGTCCAAGTTCAAGGTGCCAGAAGATTCTAACAGATATCTCTTTCTGTGTATATGTCCTCCCATGGCGGAAGGGACAAATAGGCCACCTCCAGCCTCTTTTATAAGGGCACAAATCTCATTCATGAGGTCCCTACCCTCATGATCTATCACCTCCCCCCCCCCCGCCCGCCATGGCCCACCTCTTAATGCCAACACACCGGAGATACTGTTTGAAATTAGGAAGGACATAAACATTCAGTTAATAGCAGAAGGCCTGGCACCATTTTCCCCCAAGAACAGGATGCTGAGGGTTATTTTTACAGTCGCTCACGATCAGGTACACATGATCCAAACTGAGAGCATTACTGGAGTGTCCCAGTTTTCCATTTTCACTCCTTATGTCTTCCTGTCGTTATTCTGATTTTATCAATTCATAGACAGTGAATGCTCTTCCATCTCCCAATGGTGTGCTCGGGCTTGCCCTGAAGTGGGTCCACCCAGCCTCTGAAGGAGCCACACTGTGATTAAGCTCTGGAGAAGTTGGTCATTGTTTGGAAAACATGCTAGCTGTGCTTATTTATATACTACATCATATATGGGCTAAAACCTACCCATGTGGGCTTTGTTTCATTACTTCGTGTTGAATAAAGATTCGATCTGCCATGTTGGATAGATGATTTTGGAGAAATGGATCCAGTCAATAACACTAGCCTGAAGGCTGCAATGTGCTAAGGTTGAGAGTGTGTTTAGAAGTGTGTGTAAGATAATTCTAACTCAGTGATCCCCTGCGAGGTGCTTGGGCTCTTCACACATTGCTCTATTAATAGCTATGTCCCCATGGAGAGTTCAAACGTTCCAATTCAATTGACAACTGTAAATTACAATACAAATGGTGTCAAATCAGCACATGACCCAGTGCCAAATGATTTCAGTTTTTTTTTTTTTTTGCAATGGTGTTGATCTGTTCTGAGTGTGAATGTGAGAACTAAGCAGGAAGCACTTAGTCAGTTCCGGGCACAATTCTTTAAAACTTGAACTAGTCCCTGGGAGAGAAACATTTACTCTGGAGGATGTCCATGAGGAGAGACATCATCAGCTGAATGGTCAGTGGTCTCCTGAGTCAAAAAATACGGCCACATACACGTGTCATACACGCGCAGACATACACATGCACGCTCCAATGGCAGTGGCCATTGCAACTCTTCATTGTATCTTTGTAGGGGGCTGCGTAGGTATGACTCCTGCAACCTGAGTCATCCACTTCTCTGGCACTTGCAAAGAACCTAAACACGATCGACCCGCAAAGATCTCTCGCAATCCTCATGGCTAATTGAAAGAGGCAAGGTAGATTTTGAAGCAGACAGAATTTTTCCAGTATGGACGGTTGGAACCCCACGGGGCTCCCTGAATCAGTGTACCATGGCTCACCTGTCTGTAGTTTTGTGTGTGGGTGAGGAAGGCACAACATCCTTTCAGCACAGGGTGGCCCTGGGCAGAGATTTGCTTTCCATTTGGAAGAAGATGACAACCTTTGCGTTCACACTGAGGGGAGATTGGCCCAGGCCAGAGTCAGGAAGCAGGATAGTGGCTCATGTTTTCACTTCCGTTCTAATTACCTCTTCCTTCACTTGTGATCCTCTGCCCAGGGGGCCTCGTTAACATGGTTTTGATGCCTCAGGTGTGCACTGGGACTTCTGCACAGGACCCATCACTCCTCACACCCTTTCTCTGTGCCAAGCCCCTTACCCCTGCCCAGGGTGGGCAATGCACCATGTTGTTTTGCATCTAGGTTCAACTGACGGGCAATCAAAGGGAACAGCCAGACTGTCAGATCAGAAGCCCTGGGCTATCACAAATCACTCACCTGAACTGCTCCTTCCAGAAGCTTCCCCTGGACAGGGGCTTTGTTGATGTTTTCTGCTCTGATGGGTTGAATTTCATTATCTCCACCATGGCCCATTCAACAAAAGTCTCCTCCCTCGTGCCCCATCATCATTTGACAATGGGAGTTCTGCTTAAAGCTGCTGCCTTTTAAAAAGCATCTCCTTCTCAGCCATAGTTTCTTTCCCCAATAAATTCACTAGGTGGCAGTGAATAGCGAGGGAGAGAGGGCTCTTTCAAAAAGAAATTCAGAGGCAAGTGGAATTAAACCTGCCAGGGTATCTCACCGCAAATTGTCAAAATCTTTCCAGGGGCTGTGGTCTCTGACATACATAACTGCAGCTTTATCTTTTTTTTTTTTTTTAAATAGGGGTCTCACTTGGTTGCCCAGGCTGGAGTGCAGTGGCATAATCACAACTCCCAGCAGCCTCAGAGCCTCCTGGGCTCAGGTGATCCTTCTGCCTCTGCCCCCTGAGCAGCTGGGACTCCAGGAGCATGCCACGATGCTCAACTAATTTTTTAAATTTTTTGTAGAGATGCCGCCCAAGCTGGTTTCAAAATCCTGGGCTCAAGCAATCCTCCCACCTTGACCTCCCAAAGTGCTGGATTATTGGCATGAGCCCACACACCCAGCCCAAACTGCAGCTTAAGCAAATGTCTAGTCTGTATTACATGATGAAATGCCAAGATTTATTGTTAAACCTCCTCTTAGCACTCTGCTGACAATTGTATTCATTATGTGGTCAAAATCCAAGACACGTATTAAACGTGTTGTCTTGCAGAAATTAGTGCGTACAAGTAGATCCCACTCATTTCAACAACGCTTCTATTAGTTGAGAGTGTGTGTGTGTCTGTTTTCTTTAGAAGGAATAGGAACCTGTGATTACATCAAGGATTTCAGTGTCATTATTCTTTGATTAATATCTCCATGTAACCATCATCTCCCTTTATCAACCAAGAAGGACCTGCCTTTCATTCTGTTAAATGCTACAGTTTTCCCAGCAGGTGAAGCCTGGACTCTGACATCGCTTCTTCCGTGGGAAGACTCCAAAATTTCAGACTTACTAAAGGATGCTAAAATCTTAGTGCATGCACTGCTAATTAGTTTTTTTATATGCTACCTGGTTTTTAACTACAATGTACTTTGTTCAGAGGAGAAGAAAACAGTCATAAATAGACTGAAAAGACAGCTTCCAGAAACCACTGAACTGTGAGGGAACAGGAAGGCAGACACTGTCACCCCGTGGTCTTAGCATCGCCTCTCTCTCCACTTGATTCTCATTAATGGCCCTGCCCTGGCCCTGGCCTTGGGTCCCCAGCAGAAGTGATGCAGAAAACTCTATGTCTAACCAAATGTTCTGGGAGACAATGGCATCATTGGGTCCGTCAAACTGCTGCCGTGACCCTGACCTTACACTCCAGTTCTCACGACTGGACTTCTCCCCATTCCCTGGCACTTTCTCTACACCCAGAGTTCTGCTGGTCCCTAAGCCTGAGTCCTGTCCTGGTAGCCAATTGACCCTGTCTAATCCTGCCATGCTCTTGCCAGATTCTCTCAGGTCTAAAGTCCCAACTTTGTTTATTGTTGTTGTTTGAGTTGGAGTCTCACTCTGTCACCCAGACTGGAGTGCAGTGGCCGCTCCCGGCCATGGCAGCCTCCACCTGCTGGGCTCCAGCGATCCTTCTGCCTCAGCCTTCCAAGTAGCTGCTTCCAAGTAACTGGAACTACAGGTGTGCACTACCACACCTGGCTAATTTTTTGATTTATTGTAGAGATGAGGTCTCGCCAAGTTGCCCTTGTGTGTCTCGAACCCGCAGGCTCAGGCAATTCACTCACCTCAGCCTCCCAAAACACGGGATTACAGGCTGAGCTACTGACCCCGGCTAAAATCCCGACTTTGTATCCCAGCCTCATCCCAGGACCCCGCTATCTGGTGATAGATTCCCTTTCCCAGTGCCCTCTCATACCTCTGAATTGCTGGATTCTACTAACCTCTGAGTCCCACTAAATTGCCTGAGCACAGCATGATTCCACGATGAACCTCTTCAATGGGCTCACCACCAAAAAACCCAACTTTATCTCATGCCTGTACTGAACAAACATCGATAGGAGGTACTATGTGCCAGACTCCGAGCTGGGTAAGGGAGACACAGTGGAAGACACGGTTCCTGACACCAGAGAGCTCACAGCTACCTCCAGATATATGTTCTGCCCTGGTGCCCCGGTGGGTTCTCCCAAGGCCAGCAGCAAGGTCCGTTCCCAGCCCTCCAGGTCACCCTAGTCCAGTTACATCCAGCTGTGCTGGCCATGCCTGGCTGTGTCTGAGGACATCAGGTCAGTTTCAAAGTGAAATTATTTCGATAGCTATCAACAGGCAGGTTGGTGCTGCTTTCATTCAGCGTAAGAAGAGAACCCAAGTGCTGAATAGTTTTCTAGTCTCTGTCTTCTGGGGCCTTCGTGGTCAGGTGCCTGGCCCAGGAGCACTTACAATGCAGGAGACTTAAGGAATCCTCCTGGCTTGGGGTGTGAAGCACTGAGACACTCAAGCCCTGTCTGTTGAACTTCCTGTAAGAGAAATTAACATGTCAGGAGTATGCAGTGATCTTGCCCTTAGCCTCAATAATATAAGAGATCAAGAGTTCTTGGGGTGAAGTTCATGGGGCTATCAGATGTCCCTTGCTAAGTAGATATAGTCACTAGGGGCCAAGTTTCTATATGTAGTGGATAGCCATATTTTCCAGAATAGCTGTGCTTGCGATGCTGTGTTAATGATCTTGAAAGGGAGTAACTTGGGCTGTTACGAACACTGGCGATTCTAATCGGAGACTTAAAGACACAAGTAATAATTCTTACTGATATACTAGCTAGGAAGCAAATAAGTAAATGCCAAGCTTCTCTTTGGTTCTCCTACTAAAATGAGGCAGATAAGGAAAAATTCCCTAATAAGAAAAATAAGAATCTAAATGCCAGTTCAGGAAGAGACGCTCTTAAAAAAAAAATGTTTATATACACAGTGCAATTTTTCATGCAGCTTTTTCCTCCAACATTGAGTTGCAGCAGTGTTTTGGGTTTGTTTTTTTAATGCTGTGTGGAAGATCTGATTGCTTTTTAATGTACTTTTAAAAGAAAATGTCTTACTTAAATTAAGTAAACTCTGTGAAGAGTGAGGAATTCCCTTTTAAGAAGACTTTTAGGAATCTAAACATTCTTTACTCTCCTTGAAACTCTGTTCATGCCACACAGTTAAAATAGGTTTGAGGTCATCTGATGTTTACCTGGACTATGCTGCCAGGGCCCTAGGGGTAGTGACTAGGCAACATTTCACTAGGTAGAGGAATATTAGTTTGGGTACTTAATTTGAGTACGTCCCTTGAGTGAAACCTGAAGCCCAAAAGGTTATAACAATAACAAGAGGGAGTATTGCAAAGGACTGAATCCGTGCTTTGAAGGATACTTGCGGCCATTCATAAAGTTAGAGATAAGCAGAAAAAAAAATCAACTAGTACACAGGCCTCATTGCAGTGTGGTCCCAGCATTAGGAACCCCCCACCCCCCACCTCCCACCCCCTGGGCAATCAATGAAGGCTTCAGCACAGCACAGCTGGGGTGATGCTTGCTGATTCTAACCTCGTTCCCATTCTCCTCTGCCCAGTCTCCATTTCCTTCCTTCTTGTTCCTTGCTCAAGTTCCTACAAAGTAGTGATGTCCCCTAGCAAGCTGACTGTAGTGTTCCTAGGCTCTCATTCTGCAACTCAGGTGTCCCTGTACACCATTTGGGCTCCAATAATCCTACTATTTCTCCTGTTTTCAAATCCTAAGCCCTAAGCTCTCAGATCTGAGTGGCGCAGATTTATAGGAGGTATGGTTTCTGTGTGCTCTGTGAAGACCACCTCTAAGAGAGGGGACCCAAAAGAACTGGAGTTATCTTTTGGAGGGTAGGCCCATTGTAATATAGGCTTCCCCTGCCAGGTGAGTGTTTTAGGAACCTATAAGCATCAGTGTACCAGTTAGCATTGTTGCGAGAGGCTGCATTCAGCTTCAGTGAATTTTTTTTGGTTTTGGAGATTTTTTTCAACACATTTGCCTGTTTCATGATGGGTGATTTACATGAACAAACTGCCCACACCATGCTGCATTGAGTGTTCAGCAGTTTGGGGCCAAAAACAGCATGACCCCTATGCCCCGCCCTCCCTGTTCACCTGGTCTTGTCCCAGTCTTTTTGTTTGTTTGTTTCCCTGGATGAAAAAAAGTCCTCAAAGGGAAGTGTTTGGCAGATATGGAAAAGGTGAAACAAAACAAAAAAAACAGAAGCACTAAATGGCATTAAAACTGACAAGTTCAAAAACTCTTTTAAGCAGTGGAAAAAGCGTCTTAATAGATATATTGCATCAGACGGAAAGCACGTTGAAGGTGACTGAAGTTTAAACACGTGAGAATAAATACACAATTTTTTATAAATAAATTCTGGGTTTTCCATGTCCCCCTCATATTCTGTCCTATGTGGCAGTGACTCTGCAGGCCTCTGAAACCCCAGCCAAGAGCAAGAACACCTCCTAGACCGAGTTCCATCTCGAAGACCCTTCCTCTGTGACTGCCCAGAAGGCTTTTCCTTGACAATTATTTCTAGGCTCCTGCTATAAATATTCCCCTAGCAGACATCTGGCCCTGTGGCGGAGTGTTACGATTTCAGTTTTCTGTCAGGTTGCACACCCACAGCACTGCTGTTCATTCCAGAGCCATTTCTACTGCACCTCTTGCTCCTGAAAAAATCACCCTGCTCTGTCAGGATAGAGCAATATTTATTCTATTTTCATGAAAAATCTGTGCAGTGTGTACAAAGCAATCAGGAACTTACAGGCCCATGAGGCTTAATCCATGGAATTATAAAAAGCCCGGAGGAAACCAAACGAGATCTGGAAACTACCTGGACATCTAGCCTATGCACCCCTGCCCCCTGGAGCCTCTGGTAAATCCCCATCCAATAAATCCACAATGCTTGTGATGGCATCTCTCTATGGGCCAGAAAGGTATTTTCCCACAAGTGGAAATTTTCCAGTAAAACTATAGCCCAGTTTTTTTTTTTTTAATTCACAATAAATAAAGTGTTTCGGGGCCAAGACCCTAATGAGATAATCACTGCAAAAAACTGTCACTGAAACCAACATGTTTGAAAATGTACTGAAAACATAGAACTGGCTGGCCCTGTTCCCAGCACTCTGGGGGTGGGGAAGGTGAGGAGAGGGGCTTTGTTTTCCCGAGCAGGTGACAATGCAGAGCTGGGCCAGTCTGTCCTCTCTGGGAACTGTGCTGATAAGAGTGGCTTCGTACCAGAGGGGGCCCAGGCAAGCCTGCCTGATGGGGAAAACAAGGTAGGAAGGCAGCCAACAATCTCACTGTAGCTTCTCATCTCCCATGGAGCTTCTGGAGACAGAACCTCCAGAGAGCCAGTGCCAAGAGCCGTGGGAAAACAGGTGAAGTCTCAGAAGCAGCCTTTGTGATGGTAAAATCAGTTGGGAAAGTGGACAGACTTCAAGCGCTGGAGACATTCCAGGAAGAGGCTTTGGAGATGTGATGACCAGAACTTGGCTGAAGAAACATCGCTGACCTCTTCATTCATAAGGACTTGCCTTCCAGGCCCTTTGCCACACATACCCCACTAGCATGAGGCACCCAGAATTGGGAGCCAGGGAAAATCTCAAAGGCTCACCCAAGAAATCAAGCTACACTCAAGAGCAGTGAAATCATTCCTCCAGCTCCATTGGTTAATGGTCAAGGCTGGAGCCAAACAGACCAAGAGTGAGTCCTTTCAGGGATGCTTTTTTATAAATAAACTCTCATAGGAGATAAGAATGCCAAAAAGACTTTCAAGATTAGTTGTCTTTGCAATGTTAAACCTGGTAAAGGAGAACCACAAACGTTGCCCACAAAGGAAGCTGAAACAGTGATCGATTCATTCAAACAATGTCGCAAACAGTTGTTCCCTTTCAGCTGAAGATGAGGAGAATTTACAATAAAATACTTTTTAACCAAACCTGATTATCCCACATTCTATTAGTGGAAAACAACCCCATTTTCTACTTATAAGGGGTGAAATGCAAGTCATTTTGTAAATTATAAAGAATTTTAAAAAATAAGTTTTTCTAGCATTTGTTTAGAATACATGAAAGTCAAATCAAATCTTTTATATCAAACTTGATGTTTACATGAGTGAATCAGGTTTGGTCTGAGCTGAATTAACAAATTGATCACATTTTCAGTCCACTAAAGGCAGAAAAGTGGGCTGGTACAGTTGAAAGATTTTTTTTTTGTTACCAGGGTAGAAACCACAAGCAGCTTTCTGTTTAGCCTTTAGTTAAACAGATAATTGAATTATCTGTATTCCCCAGTCTGCCTAATTAGTTTAACTTCTTTGCAGATAAATAGAAAAGTGTATTACTTTCATTTATTTTATACTTGATTTTATATTATGTGTACATTTACTAGAGAAATATATATCTAGGATGGGAGTATATACCTTTAAATATTATAGAGTGCTCTGGAAAGACCTAGGCATAAAATACTTGCTGGCAATCATGTTCAAGTTGAAAGGCAGATTTTGACAAAAAAAAAAAAAGGGAAAAATTGGCTGCAGTGCTCATCAAAATGCCAGGGCCCATCTCTGTCTGCTGCAGTCCAAAAAAGGTGCAGATCCTCAAAGCTGTGAAATGCATCGGTAATTCCTCCTGCTGAAATGAACAGTTCATGCAAATCCCTCCAAGTTCATGAATTACATTTGGGACCAGCAGATGGTCCAGCCCCCAAATCGTGACTGCACCAATTTCACAGAGAGAAGGTTTTCACAGGGCAGTGAGCACAAATGGATAGGTAGGAGATAGCTGCCCACTGTCCGCGCTCTGCTTCCCCAGGCTGGGCTCTCTTGGGTGCATGGCAAGGCAGTCTGTTCCCGGCAACACCCCTGGGCTTTGAAATGAAAGGCATGCCCTCGAATGCGAGCCTCAGAGGCCTCTCCCGTCTTCCTCTCTCGGGAAGGCTGTGTGACCAGGGGGTGACCTCCCTGCGGTCTCAAAGACCCGTCCAAGGGTTGTGGAGTGACAGTACCGAGACCGCTGATTGAGTGGGGTGGGGGGAAACTGCTAGAAGCTACTGTGTATGCTGGACTAACTGGAAGCCAAACAGTGTGCTGGGTTATTTACATCCACTGTCTCATGGCAAGTCCACAGTCAGAGCAGGTGAGTTGCCATTTTTCGGGTGGCAAAGCTGAGATTCAAAGGGAAGTGAGGCCACACACTAAACAACTAGGTTTCAACTGCTTGATTCCATCACCAACATCCTCACCTATCAGCCACGGTTCTCTGACAATGGCACCAGCGAGCCACCTACTGATTTCAGAGCACATGGCCAACACTTCTCAATTGACAAACAGATGGAGGAGGGATTCCCTTGGTAAGAATTAGGAGAATTTCTTCTGGCTTTTAGTAAGGAGGTGTTTCCAAAGGCACCTGGGATTTTTGTTTGTATTCAGGTATGGAGAGACCAGCAGCTCATAAGACGATGCCATTGAAACGATGAGTTTGTTACTGACATTTACCAAGAAGGGGAGCACGCCAGGACCACCCCGTTTCATACCATGCCGTGCCATGCAGGGCTACGTGGGAAGCACCAGGGTCCACCATGGGGCACACGGTGTGAGGAAAAAGTGTGGAGGAATGCCCCTGTTGTGGTTTTCAGAAGGGACAGTGGAGGCAGGGTGAGCAGCTGAGCAGGCTTGGGGCTGGGTAGTTTAAATCAAGGGTGTCCAACATTTTGGCTTCCCTGGGCTGCACTAAGTAAAGAGGACTTGTCTTGGGTTGAGCATAAAGTATGCATAAAGTTCGTGTATATACATAATAAGACCTCTTTTATTTTTTTTGTTTTTTACTATAAAGTTTAGAAAAATGAGAACAATATATATACAGTATAGTGGGAAATTTGACCTTGTTTTTTGTAAAACTAATCTACCAATGTCTGGTTCGATGGAAGTGGTCACAATTCTTAATGAGTTCTCAGGGTACCCATCAGGAATGTTTGTTCAAAATTTACTCTTCGTGTGCTTCATTGTTGAAAACAGCTGCTCACACACGTATACGCTGTCATGAATAAGGCGTGACCGTGAACTTCAAAAAAAAAAAACTACGCCCAGGGTCACAAAGAAAATAAATGCTAAAAAACACATGATGTTCAAATGTTTTGTGGGGCCACATTACTAGCCGTCCTAGGCCACATCTCTCAGGTTGCAGGTTGGACATGCCTCATTCAGACAATTTCAGGAGGTTCTGGACTATAAGGCACGGTCCTATTTGTCTGGTACCGGCCTGGGGCAAGTCAGGGCAAGAGGGTAGTGTCCCAGAGGCAGGTGCCTGATAAAGGAACAGGAGGGGAATGGCACTGTGGGGGGTGGGTATAGACTTGGTTGGTTTGTGCATCAAAGGTGTGTTCATAGCCATGTTGCTTCTGGTCTCTAGAAATAACTTACCCTGAGAGGGGTAGTCTCTCCTCAAAGCTACATGGCCCAAGATGGTAAAGCATCATAAAACATAGAACATTAAAAATAGGAAGAAAAGAAGACACATTAAAAAAAACCCTCTGTGCATGTGCCTTTTTACTTTCCCCCATGACAACATAAGCAGCAGCCATAGCTGTGAACATTTCATAGGACAATTTTGCCATTTTGGGAGCACACCGAGCGTAGACCATTTACAAGTCTAAGAGGAGCTCAAACATGCGCCTATGCATCATTTTCTCTGGGTGTAACTTCATAAATGGGTCTTGATTCACTCCGGGACTTGAGTCCTGGCATTATTTCTTTAGAAATATGATCATCTGCTTCTTTAACGACCTGAGTTGCAATTGCCCAAAGGTGGGGCGGAGGTGCCTAGTAAAGTTATGGATGCCATTCCGTGCTTTTTATAGGACGACACTCACTCCAAGATGTTCTATTTTATTTCTGTCTTTAGCCACCATCTGCCTGCTTGGCTTCTATAGATGAGAGAATTGTGGCTAAGAGAGCAGCCTGCTCCAAGTATCTCCTCAATCCCTGGTGAACAAAACAGTAGCAGTAACATGGGCAATTAGAGGCAATCCAACTCCTCTGTCAAGTTCACAGCTTGGCACTTCCAAGGTGTATCCCTAGGTTGACCCTACCCCCACTGGAGGGGGCGGGGTCTGTCTTTGTCAACATCCTTCCCTCACCCGGAGGGGCCGAGAACTCCCTTTATACTAAGATAAAATGGAGACGGTAAGTCCGTCACACTCTTCCCTCCGTCTCCCTCCACTCTTGGGTCAGGGGTCCCAGAGTAGAAGCTCTACTCGCATGACAAGAGGGTTCCTCCTCTGGCTCCAACTCTGCGCAGCACAGTGACCAGAGCCGGTTACCTCATCACTCGGTGCCTCTGGTTTGGGTCTTGCTTTTCTCCTCTCTAGAAGCATTTCTCTCAATGATACGAATAGAACTCGCACTGCACGGTTGGTGAGAAGGTTGCATAACCATGCCAAGGGCAGGGTATGGGCTCAAGCGTGTCAGCTGTCATTACAATGATCACTAGCGTTTTTCCAAGCATGGCCCTGTGGTCCTCTGCACCAAAATTATCTGAGGTGCTTGTGTCAAGGGTTCTAGCGAATCAGTCTCTAGAGAAGGTTCCAGAATTGTGTACCCCAGCCGTATCTTATGCATACTCAGCCCACTGATGTGTGAGAGCCCCATTTTGGAATTTAAGGTCGTTTCCAATTTTAGTGATTGGGGCAGGGCGTTTGAAGTCAGATGGATCTCACTCCAGATGTCACCTCACCTCTTAGCCGGATCTGTGCAACGCGTAACAGGTTACTGGATTTCGCTTCTGGCAGTCTTTGTTTCAATACATTGAAATACTAATATCTGCCTGGTTCAACAAATATTTATCCGTGTATATGATATATGAGACACTCTGCCAGGTGTCAGTGACTGGTGATGCCAGGTGCTGGGAACATAATAGTGAGCATTCTTTCTTTTTTTTTGAGTCAGATCTCACTCTGTTGCCTAGGCTGGAGTGCAGTGGCAGGATCACAGCTCATTGCAGCCTCAACCTCCTAGGCTCAGGCGATCCTTCTGCCTCAGTCTCGCAGGTAGCTGAGACTATAGATGTGTATCACTCATGGGCTAATTTTTAAACTTTTTTTTATTTTTGTAGAGCTGAGTTCTCATTACGTTGCCCAGGCTGGTCTCAAAATTCTGGACTCAAGCAATCCAACTGCTTTGGCCTCCCAAAATGTTGGGATTACAGATGTGAGCCACCATGCCTGGCAATAGTGAATATTCTGGAAAAATCTATTTGTTTACCTTTGTCAGACCTCTGTGGGGCACTACAGGTCATTCATAATCACACCCACCCCTGTTAGCATCACGGTCATTGGTAGGTCTGAAAATGCCATGGAAGAGACAACCTGTAGACTCAGCTTATGGCAACAAAGCCTTGCCTGCTCTCAACAGCTTAGCAGTACCGGTGAAAACCAGTCACTGACTTAAATGCCCTTGTGTGGCAGGTGCCTTCCCTCACCCACCTTCGATAGGCCTCACTCCCGCCTGGCATTGCAGTGAAATGCCAGAGCCGTGGACCATCCAGCCTGAGAGATACCATAGCATGGAAGAAGGCCCATTACCAGCTTCCAGGATCCCCAGTGTCCACCCTCATCCCTCTCCTTCATGTCTGCAGGGCTTCTAGCTACTCTTAAGAAAGGAAAGTTGTTCGAGACCCGCCTGGGCAGCGAGACCTCATCTCTACAACAAATCAAAAATTCAGCCGGGCGTGGTAACGCATGCCTGTAATTCCAGCTACTTGAAAGGCTGAGGCGGAAGGATCGCTGGAGCCCAGTAGGTTGAGGCTGCGGTGGCCGGGAGCGGCCACTGCACTCCAGTTTGGGCGACAGAGTGAGACTCCAACTCAAAAAAAAAAAAAAAAAAAGAAAGGAAAGTTATGTTCTAAATAAAACTATTTGTGTTGATTATCAACAGAGATTGCATATCTTTTGCAGAATCCAAGCTTGGAATATTAGTTAAAAAATAAATCCTGCCAGGCTAGGTGGCTCAGCCTGTAATCCCAACACTTTGGGAGGCCGAGCTGAGTGGATTGCCTGAGCCCGCAGGTTTGAGACCCACCTGGGCAACTTGGCGAGGACTCGTCTCTACAATAAATCAAATATTAGCCAGGCATGGTAGCACGTGCCTGTGGTTCCGGCTACTTGGAAGACTGAGGTGGAAGGATCACCGGAGCTCAGCAGGTCAAGGCTGCGGTGGCCAGGAGTGTGCCACTGCACTCCAGTCTGGGTGACAGAGTGAGACTCCAACTAAAAAAAAAAAAAAAAAATCCTAGGTTGTATTTGTGTTTTTAACAATCAATAGCAATTCTTTGAAAAGTGTGACTTGAATGAAGACACCTATAACCTAATAAAAACGACATGTTGAATGGTCTAGGGCCATGTAAGACCATCAGCTTTGGAGCCAGGTAACCAGCATTGGAAGTCTGAATTGCCACAGAAGGTTTGCTGTGTCACCTCAAGCAAGTTATCATCCTCTCTGAGCTGGAGAGAGTGAGACTTGTCTCTTAAGAGTGCTGTAGGGACCAAAAATCATAATGAATGTTGGTAGGGTGTGGTGTCTCATGCCTGTAATCCTTTGTGAGGCCAAGGTGGGAGGATCACTTGAGTCCGAGAGTCTGAGACTAGCCTGGGCAACATAGCGCGACTTCATCTCTACAAAAAATTTCTTTAAAAATTAAAAAAAGAAAGAATTAACTGGGCATGGTAGCATGCACCTGTAGTCTCAGCTACTCAGGAGGCTGAGGTGGAAGGATTGCCAGGAGGTCAAGGCTGCAGTGAGCCATAAACATGGCACTGCCCTCCAGGCTAGGCAACAGAATGAGACCCAACTGAAAAAAAAATACACAATGAATGTCTAGCACTTGGCAAAGTGCCTTTCATTATAGAAGACATTCGTTATATCATAGTTTATTATTACTACTATTGTATTATTGCACTTGAACATTTTCTGTGAGATTGAGATTCTTCTGAACCTTTGCTGATTTTTATCCTCAGTCAACTCCTATGGGGTATGCAGGCTGGTCTTATTTTTAGATGAGAATTGAAGTGCCTTGTGGAGTGAGTCATGGTTCCCACAAATTCTGCCACTACACAGTGGATTCTCCTTCACAGAATCTCAATGGGCGGTGGCATTCCTGTCTGTTCTTCCATCTGAGTTATCCATCTTTTCAGCTAGGACTTTGCAAGACCCCCAATGCTTAAAGGTACTTAGACCCTGGCAGAGCAGTGCATTGGCTGTAATGTAGTTGCCTGATGCAATTAGCTGACAAGTGTCTCATGGCCTAATTGTTTTGTTTGGACTCCTTTTGCCTTCTTTGCATACATGAACTCAGGGAAGTCAACATCAGAAATGCCACTCAGCACAGACCAGAACGTGACTATCGTGGTTTTATAAGTCACTGAGAGTTTATTAAAAACTAAATTGATAGCTAAAAAGTACTCTGACTAGGAGAAGCACATAAACATAATGGCACTTATTAATTTATGGGCTACTATTACAACATGAGTAATCTTTATATAAAAGCAATAAAGAGCTGTGATTTAGTTAGGACGATGCTTACTGTCTCCACTTACAGAGATGATAACCACCCACCACCAATGTCTGAGCGACAAAGGCCCCCCCCCAGAGTGCTCCCCTCCACAAATCCCAGAGCCTTTCTTTTCTCGAAAGTTCTCCTGGAGATTAACCTGTTCTGCTGGCGATCCAAGCAGATGAGCAGGAAGGTAGCACAGTGAGGTCTAGTGACCCCAATGGACATTACCCACCCTGGACTCTTTCCCAGTTCATCTTCTTGCTGACTCTAAACTCACGCGAGCTCCCCTCCCAAGCCTCAGTTTCCTCATCTGCAAAGCAACGGGGCTTGATCCGTGTCTTCCAATGTCTCCTTCATAACTGTAGACGTGCCCGGGATCCACAAGGCCATCTGGTCCAGCAAAGCCTTGGCAAGCAATCCCCACCCCAGAAGAGGCTCGACATTGGCCGGGGCACTAACATGGCCCCGGGGAGAGAGCACTCCCGGCTTGTCAAATTGCTGCTCTCCATGAATTGGATGACAAAGGATCTGAGGTGCTAGGGTCCCACATCGTGGCAGGCAGGGGGCCTTTTCTAGATGAATCCCCTGCTCAGGACCCGGTTCCAATGTCTGCAGGCTGCAAAACAATACAAGAGCAAGGGGAGGGGGATGTAAAACGTCATAAAAGCCTTCATTTGGCAAATAATAGACTAAAAGTGACAGGGTATGGGTTCTTTGAAAATGACTTTCTGACTGGGTGCGGTGGGTCACGCCTGTGATCCCAGCACACTGGGAAGCTGAGGCAGGAGGATGGCTTGAGCCCAGGAGTTTGAGACCAGCCTGAACAACATAGTGAGACCTCATCTCGACCGAAAAAAAAAATTAGCAGGGTGTGGTGCACCTGTAGTCCCAGCTACTTGGGAGGCTGAGGCGGAAGGATAGCCTGAGCCCAAGAGGTCAAGGCTGTGGTGAGCCATGATGGTGCCACTGTACCCCAGCCTGGGCAACAGAGTGAAACCCCACTAAAAAAAAGAGAGGGGGAGAGAGAGAGAGAAAGGGGACAAAGTGAAACCTCACTAAAAAAAGGGGAGAAGATAGAGAGAGAGAGGGGAAGGAAGGAAGGGAGGAAGGGAGGAAGGAAGGAAGGAAGGAAGGGAAGGAAAAGAAGAGACAAGAAGAGAAGAGAAGAGAAAGTCACCTCGAATCTCTTGGACACTTAGCACTAGCCTCTGTTCTAGGTGCTTTCTGGGCGTTGCATGTTTAATCCTCATTTTGACCCGGAAGGTGTGTGCAGTTGTTGATCCCAGATGTGGATAGGGGCAGCGTAGTGTGAGAAGTTCCCATACACAGGTGGTACTGGCGGGATTTGAACCACCTTCTGGAGACCTACTCTTAGCCTCTCCACCATCCTGGAGGTCACAGGCTCCTGCATCCCTCCTTCTGTGCCACTGCACGTGGTCCATGAGAGGGAAAGGCCCAGACCTCCTGGTGTCCCGGACACTCAGCCCTCTTCTTTGACTGTCCCAGGCTCAAAGGAAAACCTGGAGTTAGTCATGTTTCCCATTTCCAGTGGGCAACTCTCAGGACTCATCCAGAATATGATGCCTTCATACAAACAACAGCCAGAAGAGACTATAGGCGATGTGTCCATCTTCAGAGAGGGACAGTGCCACCAGGCAGCCCAAGGCAGGGAGAGGTTGACCAGGTGGGATAGGAAACACATGAGTTTGGAGCCAGGAAACTTGAGTTTGAAGTTGAATATTTGGACTTTGGACAAGTCACATAACTTCTTCAAGCTTCAGTTTTTTCATCCATCCTATATGGGGTGATGACCCCAGCATGCCCTAACACGTAACATTGTCATGAGGGTCACATGAGAAAACAGATGTCAAACACTATAAAATGCAACACATTTCCTCTCTAGCAACAGGCCACCTGCGCCACTGCTCTGGCATCTTCTGGAGGGTGGAGGTAGCGTTCCTTTGACCTGGATGTATGTAAATTGGCCTCAGCTAAATGTAGAATAAATGTTGGATATGGCACAAGTCAGAAGACTTCCTGATTGCCTGGAGCACATTCCCCAGGGAGTATCAAGGTCGCTTCTACCCCCATTTGGTTTGAGTTGGGAGGAATCTTGCCTGAAGACAAAGGACGGACAAAGCAGAATCCCTCCAAGTCATTCCCATGCTTGGGACTCTTAAAGAATGACTCCAAGAATGTTGCAACCAGGTTTATGTTCACTCCGGCTCCAGCTAAGCAGACAGTAGACGCTGAATGTTCTGGCCAGTGGTTTATATTAATGATGAGTATTCATATGGAAATGGTCCCTTGTGATGAGTTGCTGTCTGCTTCAGAAATCTAATGACAGGGTCATTAATTCTCCAAGGCAGATTGAAGTTGAAATTAGTCACTGTCAAGTAGTATTTTCATAATTGGGTTTATTTCATCAAATCTTTCTCATCTTCTCCTTCTTCCCTGACCCATGCCCTGTTTGTGTGTGGGTGAGATTATACAAGCACATGCTTTCTGTGTCACACATGTGTCTTCTAGCAACAGCAATGGAATAGTCGACATGGATGTTGAGCCTATGGTAGAAAGGGACTACTTCTCAGTATTTCTTTTTTTTTCCCCTTTTTTTTTTTTTTTTCAGTCAGAGAGTCCCTCTGTCGCCCAAGCTGGAGTGCAGTGGCATGCTTACGGCCACTCTAGTGTCAAGCTGCTGGGCTCCGGCAATCCTTCCGCCTCAGCCTTCCAAGTAGCTGGAACTACAGGCACATGCTATCATGCCCAGCTAATTTTTTGATATGTTGTAGAGACAAGGTCTCACCAAGTTGCCCAGGCTGGTCTCAGACCCCAGGGCTCAGGCAATCATCTCACCTCAGGCTTCCAAAGTGCTGGGATAATAGACGTCTCAGTATTTCAGAAGATGCAATTGAGCATCTATGATCCAATTAAATAATCCTCCAAACACTGGACATCAAGCCTCAGATCTAACAGGTCTGCCTGTCCCTGGGTTTGCTTCTAAAAATTAACGTATTTATCAAACTTCAAGAGGAGATTGCTCCAATGTATCATTCTCACAGATATAACATCACACTGCCACATGGCAATGGACTTCTCAGCATTGCTATGAGTGACTGCCTCATAGCAGGGCAAGGAAAGCACTTTCCAATCAGATGGCAGTGTAGAAATTGACATTTTAGGCTAGGCCTAGTGGCTCATGCCTATAATCCCAGCACTTTGGGTGGCCAAGGTGATAGGATTGTCTGAGCCTGTGGGTTTGAGATCAGTCTGGGAAACATGGCGAGACCTCATCTCTACAGTAAATAAAAAAATTAGCCGTGTGTATTGGTGCATGCCTGTAGTTCCAGCTACTTGGAAGGCTGAGGTGAAAGGACCGCCGGAGCCTAGCAGGTCGACGCTGGTTTGGCTGTGAGTGTGCCACTGCACTCCAGCCTGGGCGACAGAGTGAGACTCCAACTAAAAAACAAACAAACAAACAAATTGGCGTTTTGGTCTGGGCTCATGCCTATAATCCCAGAACTTTGGGAGGCTGATGCCAAAGGACTGCTTGATCCCAGGAGTTCAAGATCGGTCTAGGCAACATAGTGAGACCCCATCTCTATAAAAAAAATTTTAGATGAGCCAGGAGTGGTGGCATGTGCCTATAGTCCCAGCTACTTGAGAGGCTGAGGCAGAAGAATCACCTGAGTCCAGGAGTCCGAGACTGTGGTGAGCCTTGATCGTGCCACTGTACTCCAGCCTGGGGGACAGAGTAAGACCCTGACTCAAAAAAAGAAGATTAATGGTTTATATATATATGACTATATGTTTGCATGTTTCTGTGTATATACACAAACACGCACACTCTATGTGTGTGTGTGTGTATATATATATATATATATATACATACTATACAGCATACACACATAGATGTATACACATAGTACTAATACATATATGATCTATATTTAAGAATTTTGCATCCTGCACACACACCGAAACTTCTCTCATTCTAGCATGTGTCAACTCAGCATGGGCTAGAGGATACTTCTTTCCTGTTGGGTGTCAGAAGCATCATGGTATGTTGGAAGGAGCAGAAAAGAAGCAGGTAGGCACTTCCCACGTCTGTTTCCATTCTTAGTGGCCGGGAATGCTATGCCAGCACTACAGAACTCAGTTTCCTGATTGGAAAATAGCAATAACAGTAAATAACACATAATATCATGCAAATGATTAAATGTGATCATGGGGTCAAGGATCTAATATGTACCCAGATCGATTCGGTGCTAAGGAAATAACATTCTCTCCCGCCTTGCCTTTTCTCTACCCGATACATTAAAATGATCAGATGAGCAGGATTTCACCAGGATGCAAGGTGCTTACTGAAGGGAAAAACCATCTTTCAAAGAGATGCAGGCCATTTATTGTTTGTACAACAATTGATTGTACCTTAAAATAAGTCATATCCAGTCACTGGTGGTAACCCTGCAGAGTCTTTTCTAAACAATGCTGTATTGGCACTGGAAATAGACTCTTTATCATAGGTTTGTTTTTTTTAATTTTTAATTCTTTTTTTTTAATTGGAGCCTCGCTCCATTGCCCAGGCTGGAATGCAGTCATGTGCTCATGGCCATCTCAGTATCAACCTGCTGGGCTCCAGCGATCCTTCCTCCTCAACCTTCTAAGTAGCCAGAACTACAGGTGTGCACTACCACAAGCGGCTAATTTTTTATTTATTGTAGAGATGAGGTCTCACCAAGTTGCCCGGGCTGGTCTCGAACCCATGGGTTCAGGTAAACCACTCACCCCGGTCTCCCAAAGTGCTGGAATTACAGGCTGAGCCACCGAGCCCAGCCTAAATTTTTAAATCTTAAGGGCATCTTTCTTTTATTCTACTCTATAGAACATGTAGACAGCCAAGGAATTCTGGGTATCTCTCCCTACCTGCAGGGTTGACTGTATTACTAGCTCCGGTAGTATTTAGAGTATACCATCCAAGAGTAATCTCCTGGCTGGAAGTCAAGGAGAGAAAGATTTTCTCATACACAATCTTCTACCAACCCAATCCCATGGGGTCCACCATGGCATTTGAGTTGGAGTCTCACTCTGTCGCCCAGGCTACAGTGCACCTACTTTACATCTTGCTGGAAATGAACACGTGTATCACAGTTCTGGACAGCAAATCTGGATGTTAGCATGGTTCATCATAGCTTCAACCTCCTGGGCTCAGGCAATCCTTATACCTTAGCCTCCCAATTAGCTGAGACTACAGGCATACACCACCATGCCTAGCTTGTTTGTTTGTCTGTTTGGTTTTATTATTTAGTTATCAGAGATAAGATCTCACTATGTTGCCTATGCTGGTCTCAAACCCCTGGACTCAAGCAGTCCTCTTGTCATATCCTCCCAAAGTTCAGGGATTACAGGCGTGAGTCACCATGCTTGACCCAGGTTTTATATATATATATATATATATATATATTTGATTTGGAGTCTCACTCCATCGCCCAGGCTGGAGAGCAGTGGCACGCTCATAGCCACCCCAGCATTGACCTGCTGGGCTCTGACAATCCTTCCACCTCATTCTTCCAAGTAGCCAGAACTACAGGCACATGCTACTATGCCCAGCTAATTTTTTATTTATTGTAGAAATGAGGTCTCGCCAAGTTGCCCAGGCTGGTCTCGAACCTGTGGGCTCAAGCAATCCATTTGCCTCGTCCTCCCAAATTGCTGGGATTACAGGTTGAACCACTGAGCCCAGCCCCAGGTTATCTTCTTAAAATCCCCTCCTGACCTATGTGAGTCTCCTCAGCGGAGTTGGCCTCCATCCTTTTTGTGCATAACTGTAAGTTTAATGAATCAACAAATGCCTGAATGCTTTCTAGAATCTGTAGGGACTCAAAAAAATGTTAAGGGTTAGGAGCGAGTTTGACAGCCCAACATGCACGCAAATCAAGTCAGTGCCCTGCAGGGTGAGACACTTCTGCTTCTGTGTATGCCTTAGGTGTGACCTCTGAAAGTATTAACCCCCGTGGGCATCATGCCAGGACACAAGGTCCTGCTGCTCTGCACAGCAGCTTACCACATCCACAATATCTGCAGTATCTTTTTAACTGTTGATTCTGATTGCTGTGACTTTTATCATCTGTGTGTATCCAATTATCAGCCAAGAAATAGCCAATAAATCATCTTGTTGAAGACCCAGGTCTTAAATGCTTGCACTGCCTGAGCCTGAGCCTCAACTTCTAGGCAAATGGAAGCCTAGAGCACAGAAACTGGGTGGAGGGAGTTTGAACGTCCATGGGGCATACATCCTCCTCCCCCCTCTCTGCTTCCTTATTTGCTGTGTCCACAAAGAGCCCATTCCATAACCATCACCCTTGCAACTCACTTCAACCCTCCTTGCACTTAAGACAGAGGTACTTTGTTGGTGCCGTGGTGCTACTCTGTTGAAGAGGAGCAGTTTGGTGATCCACTTTGTACAGGGAAGCTTCGAGTCTTCCAACTCTTGAGTTATTACAGATTTCAACATGACCATTGATGGTCACAACAGGATCCTACTGGTGGCAAAACAAACATGAAAATGACATACAGTAAGTTCTGTACATATGAATAGTTCCATTCTAAGAGCACGTTCAGAAGTCCAATTGGTTCAAAAGTCCAACAGAGTTAGCCTAGGTACCCAACTAACACAGCCAGCTAGACAGTACCAGCTACATCACTGCTGCTTTTATGCTTGCTTCTGGAAATCCTGAGCTTGAAATAAAGATACTATACTACTGTACTCTATACAGCAAAAGCATAACTTGTAGAGGATCCCATCCTATTCGCTTGTAGATGATGCACGCATGTAATATATGCCAGACACGTGAACTAACTTACATGATTGGACCTATGAATACACATTTGCAACTTGAAGGTTTCTATGTAGAAGACTTACCTTACTCATTCCCCTGTTCCCCTCACTCCATTTCCTCTTTTTACAGCAGTCCTTAAGCAAGCCAAGATACTGCCGACCACATCAGCCATCCCCCATGAGTTCTATTCCATCACGGACACCAGCCATGTAATAACTGACCTCAGTCTCCAGTTATATTTTGGTTTAGGGGGGTATGTGAAGGGTCGTTGTTATCAGTTTCAACCACACAAACACAAAACTAACCACACAAAGACTGACAGGCAAATAAGTTAATCGTTTTGGAGCTTGAGGAATGTGACATTCCTTGCAGATACCCCAGTGGATCTAATTCTTCATGACCTAGAAGACCCTCTGTTCACACCAAAGATGCCTCCAAGCTTCACCCCATCAGTCTCCTTGTAGTCTCCCTCCATCTCCATCAATACCCCAGCATCTGGCTCACTCTCACTCCCATGTCCACTTCCAGCCTACTAAAAGGACTGCAAGAAGTACACCACTTAGCAAGATCCCCGGAAAGGACATATTCATAAAAGTCACCACTTGCACCAGCCTCTGAACAAAGCCATAGAAACACTCTGGGTGACCTGACAACTGGTAAGGGTGTCAGTTACCAAGAGTTCTCATAGGGCAAGTCTCCTTCTTGTTTCTTTGCTCTTTTCTTAATGCTGTATTCTTCCCTTCATCCTCTTCCTTTGCCTCTTTCTCTCTTTCCCTTCATATAAATTACAGACATATGTAAGTCTTTTTCTAATCATCGGTGTTCCTAGCTCTTCTTTACCAAGGCTTTCGTTGAAGAAACAAACTTCATCACTGGGAAGTGCAGGTCTGGATAAGGGTAGAAAAGCTATTTTCCAGAAGCAGGTTTTATTAGATGTGTGACTCCAGTATCTCCATCTCACCGCATTTTTCTTTAGAGCTAAAAAAGGTGTAGCAAATGGCGATGTACTGATATGAGATCTGGTGGGTAATGAGTGCAGACAAAAGGCTTATTAGCATGGTTTCCTCTCTTCTAAAAAAAAATCCTCCCCTTTCCCAAAATAACTGATGAATGGTTCTTTGTGGCAGTGCTTGTTGTGCGGCTTCAACTGCTGTCAGACTCCTACTTTGCATCTTGCTGGAAATGAAGACGTGTATCACAGTTCCGGACAGCAAATCTGGATGTTAGCATGTTACGGTAATGTCACTGAGGCTCGGAAAGCTTTAGAAGATGAGTTGACTCCAACTCCCAGAATTTTAATCTTACAATATTTTAGGTTTTAATTTTCCAAAGAATGTTTATAAACTAGAAGGGTGAGGGATATATGAATCCTACACTGTGCCCCAAATTGCATAGCCACGGTTGTTATTTTTGGCTTCTTCTTGACATCCCCTTTACTTGGGTCTTTGAGGACATTATCTGGAGAAGTAAAAACTTCTGACTTCCCAAGACGCCACTTGTGCCTGAACTCAGCCCAGTATCTCCGTGATCCTAAATTGCCTCGTGTCTTCTTGTCCATTTATCCATCAAACTCTCTTTGTTCTGCTGGTCTCAGCTAGATATCCAGAAGAAAGCAGTCTTATTAAACATGCATCATAAAAAATGAATGGCCAATTGACTTGAATCTTCCCAAGAGAATTTTTATTTTAAGGAGGAAGTTGTTAACATAAATCAATGTCTAATGGGTGGAATTTTAGGTATCAACATCAACATTTATTGAAGGGCTATGAAATGTTGGTAGCAGTCCTTTGTGCTTTGTGGCAAAGTCACAAAATTAAAAGAAGCAGCCTTGCAATACAGGGAAAGAAATCTTTCCTACTACCTCCTTCTTCACTCCCCAGCTTTCAGCACCCACCTCACCCAAGGGTCCACCAAAGTGTCCACCCTCACCCAATGTTCTCATCAAGTCTTACTTTCCTACACCCAGCAATTACCTTGGAGAAGATGTCCACTAAGTGCATATCTTTCTGCACACATATCTGGTCCTCTCTGCCCGTATCCCAAGCCACCGAGGACACCCAAGTACCTGTACACTCACCTCCTAAGAACCAAATTTAAGGGTAATAATAATGTGTGTGCTCCCTTCTTTTTCCATCCCATTTTGACCTCTTTCTCTCCTAATTAAAAATATTTTCTCATCCAAAGTATGTCTTTCTTTTTCTTCTAAGATTGGTTCTTTACATGAAGTGTTATCAGATGATGGAAAATTATTAGATCATTTACAAAGAAGGTTTTCTCTATTTTCAATTTTTAAATGTAATTCATCATAACCAAAGTTTTCTCATGAGTTCCGGTAACATGAGTCTAGGGTATAAAGGATGAGTTTGCCTTTCAGTTGAAGAAGCAGGAGTTACCCAGTGGTTAGTGTTCATATAAACTCTGTTTAAGAGATCATTTGCATTAAATAGTCTTCCTCCCCAGCAGACCCAACATGCTGTCCTGACTTAATTTTGGTCTCTTGGAGAATTAGTATGCTTTCTGAATGAGGCATGTAGTTTCAGAGGAGACTAAGCTAGCTTTGGAAGAAGTTTCCTCTTTACTGGCTTCCAAAAAACTGATACCTAAAAGCCTTCATGTGTGGAATGGCCCCGTGGGGCAGCAGAAAGGCAAATCAAGAAAGTGAGGAGGACACAAGTGTCCAGAGATCTGGAGTCTTTCCCTAGCAAGGAGTGTTTGCCTTGGTACATCAGTGACCTCCGTTTAAGCCTTTTCCCAGGAAATAGTTATGGAAGATTCACTGGCATGAATATTGTCTTGCAATCCTTCTATTCCCTTTGATTAGATGCGTCAATCTTGTCCTGTAATCTATGAATCTTCTTTTAAGAAGCTAAGAAAATATTCTTCTGTTAGCCCAATGACCTTGAAACAAAACTTCTCCCAGTCCTGATGACTCAAGGTCAGTATGAACTGCCTTGTGTTTGCAGAAACCATATCTGCATTTGTTTACTGTGATATCCCTTAGCATGATGTCTAGTGCCTAGTATAGAGTCAGCACTCAATAGACAGCTGTTGAGGAAACAAACAGGCCAAAACGTAACAAAGAACAGTACATGAATAACAGACCAAAGGAGCTTCAGAGTTCTAAGATGAATGAGTGATTCAGAACCCCTAAAGTCCCAAACAGAGAATGTTCATCCTTATGTACCTTCTTATTCAGACTGAGAGTCGGCTCTTCTGTCTCTGCCTCTCTTCAGTGCTTACCCTCCTTTACCATTTTACCTTCATCCAAATCTTCTCCAGTGGGCTGACCTTCTTTACTGCTAATAAGATGTTAGTAGAAGAAAGACATTGAGGAGGAGAGGGGCACAAATAAATTGAAGATGAAGGACGAGGAATGTAGTTGAGAGCTGCTGTTCTGGAGTGCCACTTATTGGAGCTGTAGCTTATAGCGCAGGCTGGAAGAGTTTATCTTCCAAAAGTCCTGGAGGACTGCTGAGTGGAGGAGGTGCAAGTAAAAGAGGGGATCTGTGCAGGGTGGAGGGTCCCAAGTAAGGAAGGTCCCGAGGGGTAGGCATGGCACAGTTCTCAGAAAGAGGTGAAGAGTGTGAGGGGCAAAAAGGAAGAAACACCGAGCAACTCTGGTCAACGTGTGATTTGGAGGAAGGGAAAATCTGCAGTGATGGGCTAGGTAAGCCATCCCTTCAAGATATCCTGGTGAAGACCCACCTATCCTTTAAGACCAATGGCTGTGGTTTGTGTTCAATAGATTGGCCCCAGAGGCAGCCCAATGATATTTCATTAATGTTGTTCTGGAGATAGCCAAAGACAGACGGCAAAAGTTAGAAGGGCAAATAGAAGGTCAGGGAGTTCCCTAGAAAAGCTGTGATTTCCAAATATTTGGTTTCATGAGCCCTGAAAATATTTAAAAGTTTTTGAACCTCACTTTTAACTTTTGCCAAGGAAAGTCACTGGGGCAGGGGAGGGGAAACTAACCCACATTAGCACTGTCATATAGTGATAAATTTAAGCAGAAGATCAAAGAATGTATTTTTAAAATAAAATACGCAGTTTTAAATAAATTTAGCTTTGTGGAAACTCCCTTACAATTGTTCTTACAGTATTTTTCACATGCTGTCATGGACAAATGAAAAGTTCTTCTTGGGTTCCCAGACCAGTGTTTGGGAACACCAGTCCCTGAGGTTCCAGGGGACATGGGTCCCTATGAACTCTGAAAAATGGATGAACCTTCTCCCCCCCAAAATATGCACATTTACACGAGCATACACAAAGAATCTATGGAGTTACTCTCTAAGATAAGCACCTGTGCCACAGAACACCCTTTGTTTTGATAGAGATTGGTCATTTGAGTCAAACAGACCATGGCTATTTAGTGGTTTTGTACAGCCATGTATACTAAGGCATGGCAGTACAATAATGTACAGTCTACCAACACATGAATAGTGGCAGACCAAGAGATAGAATTCACATGACCAAAGCTCAACATTGACTTAGCCAAACTATTTAACACCCTGAGAATATAACATAGAGGGCCAGTGATATTTCCTCAACACTAAGGGAAAGTAAATCAGCAAATCCACTTTCTCCCTACCCTAGAGGCAGGAGTGGGATTGGGGGTGGAGGTGGAGGTTTTGGAAACAGAGAGCCACTAAGGAGGGAGAACAAAAGCAATGCACTTTGACATGAGAGAATAATACACCCGCAAGTCATTGGGACACATTTGAGTGAGAAAGGGTGAGAAAGAAAGAGAAAGAGAGAGAATGAACTCACCAAATAAGACAGCTTTTTTGTTTCATCTCACTTAGCCTGAGGGGGGAAAAAAACAGGAAACTGCTCTAATTAACCCTAATAAAATCAGTGTCCTCATATGTGAATATCTTCAGTTTGGCTACTACAGAGCAGTCTATGATGATATATGTGCGAGAACTTTGAACTCACACATCTATAAGTGATATCAAATATAAAGTTGTTATTGTTTCTGTACGATTTAATTAACTTTAGTGAGAAAGGAAAAAAAATTCTCTCCTGACTCTCCTGACTTTTTTCAGATTGCAAGGCTGAGCTCTCCAAGTAGTACTACTTGTTGCAGTCTAAAGTTAGGTTTATACACAAATGTGCAACTTAGTACAGTGCTACTTAGTGCAATTCCAAGTTAAGTTTTTAAAAATGTCGTGAACGTAATGCACAGTAACATAAACTTACTACGTTAAAAGTAATCCAAGCTTAATGAGCTAGAATCTTTCTGCACCACACTTAGATGCTAGAATACACAATTCACTAGAAAACAAATACATATTAGGGATCTGATATGTATGATCAGTTCTTGAGCATAGCCATTTACTCTCCCAAGAGTTTCCTTCAGATCTGTGGTATAATCATAACCCCGAGAAGAAGCCATCAGAGAAATGACACACATTTCCTCTTCTTGAAACCAGCTGGGCCTTTCTGCCCTTCTTTGAGGCCTGGGTCTAGAAAAGGTTGGCTTTATAGCATATCCTGTCATTCCTGCCACAGCGTTAGTGACTGAAGGAATACTCTGAAAAGTGATCCAAGAAAGCACGCTATTTTATTTTATTTTATTTTATTTTATTTTATTTTATTTTATTTTGTTTTTGAGTCAGAGTCTCACTCTGTCGCCCAGGCTGGAATGCAGTGGCAAGCTCATGGCCACTGCAGCTTCGACCTGCTGGGCTTAGGTGATCCTTCAGCCTCAGCCTTCAAAGTAGCTGGAACCACAGGCATGTCTTACCACGCCCGGTTAATTTTTTGACTTATTGTAGAGATGAGGGCTCACCACGTTGCCCAGGCTGGTCTCAAATCGTCGGCTCAGGCAATTCCCTCGCTTCGGCCTTCCAAAGTGCTGGGATCACAGACTAGAGCCATGCCCAGCTGCTTCAATAAATCGTATGCAAACTTCACCAAAGAATAAAAAAAGAGGGGACATTCTCCAACTGACTTAATAACTTTGGGAGCAAAACCAGCCAGTATGGGCAAAGGAAGGAAAAGTTTAGATCACTCTCACTTCGAAATATAATTTAGAATCCTATATATAATGTTACCAAAATGAATCCAGCAACTTGCAAAATGTATAAGTTTTTTTGTTGCTGTTGTTTTGATTTTTGGGGTTTTTTTTTTTTTTTTTTTTTTTTTTTTTGAGTTGGCATCTCACTCTGTTGCCCAGGCTGGAGTGCAGTGGCACACTCACGACTACCCTAGTGTCGACCTGCTGGGCTCCGGCAATCCTTCTGCCTCAACCTTCCACGTAGCAGGAACTATAGGTGTGTGCTACCACACCCAGCTAATTTTTTTATTTATTGTAGAGATGAGGTCTCTCGAAGTTGCCTGGACTGGTCTCGAAGCACGGGCTCAGGCAATCCACTCGCTTCGGCCTCCCAAAGTACTGATATTACAGGCTGAGCCACTGAACCTGGCCAGTGTGACTTTTTTTAAAGCTCTGTTATAAATTCCTTTTTCTCTTCTATCTGGTTATTATTTTCTTAACATGTGTTATTAACATCCATGAGAATGTTTTCCATCTGATTTACTGCATCCCAGGTTTTTGTGTGGACTCTTTAAGGGAGTTTATTCCCTGAAGGATAGAAGGTTAAATGCACATCTACTGATACACCCCATGGTAGTTAACATTATTCCGTGTTTTTCGTAGATTTTGTCTCTTCCTCATTTGGATGCTGAAAGATATACATTTACTTGAGTTCCTCATAACAATAGAAATCGTGTTTCTCTCAACTTCTTTTTACATCTTTTGATAGTTTTTGCTTTGCATATTTTTATGCTAGGCTATTTGCTCCATAAAGCTTCATGATGTTTATTGCTATTGTCAATTCTATTTCCGTTTCCAATATGTTTCGACCTTAGTCCTTTGGGAGACTTTTTGCCGTGAATTCAGTATGCAGCACACAGATGCAAGGTCCACCTCTGACCCCTTCAGATCCTGGATGGTCCCTGTTCCTTGTTCTCCTATGAGCCTTTTTTTATCGTCCTCTTCCCACTTCACACACACACACACACACACACACACACACACACACACACACACACGTTTTATCTTCCTTACTTATTCTCTCTGTCCAAACTCGAAACATTTGCTTGTTTCTTCAACAAATATCCAGTGCCTACCTGAGCTGCCACCCACCAGCTCCCTGATCTTAAGGCACTGAGATGGGGAAACAGATGAATACCCACCTGTGTCCTGTGCACACAGCCAGGACCTCTCCCCCACTCTTCCCACTCACAGTTGTCAGAGGAGATGTGTGGCTTTGGTTCGACATCAGGTCAAAGTGCATAGCTGCTTGCCAATTCCTAGCACAGCTCTACCATGCCACGATGGCCCTCGTCCTCCTCAGTTGCCCAGGTTTCTGCACCTCTGAATCAGTGGAGTGTTTTTGAGCACCAAGCCCCCACCACTATGTGTTTCCATTACATGTCACATCCAAAAATTATACCTCCTATAAGGTACTGAGCTACTATCATTCCCAACCCAAGCTCTGTACCAGCGCGAACACACCCATAACACATATACCCCCACTTGATTCTTCCTCTTCTGTGTTTCTGGAAGTTGCAGGACGCTGGTGGCAATAGAATGATATCAGCAGGGAGAATTGGAGGCTAGGACTATGGGTACCTCTAAACTGCTACATGCAGAGCAGGGAGTATTATGACTCTCTGTCCTGGTTTCTTCAGATCCTGAGTCTGTGAGCCTTCTTTCATGGGTGTAGGGCTTCATTATTTTTATAAAATTAAGCATGATTGGGCCACTGTTTATTTGACTTTGGTTCCATTGGCCTTTCTGAGAGTGGATGTTTCTCCAGATTCTGCTTCTTGATGTCTTATCTTTGGGGGCTTGAGTGAATTCTAACTCAAGTTTTGGAGGCTTGAGTGAGTGATTTTTCTGAACCTTAGAAGTTTCGGGCAGAATTGGAAGAGGTTGCACTGAGGTCACCCAATAAATCCTGCCTCAAAGGAGAACTAAAGAAACAAAGTTCACCTGAATTTGGCAAGGTGACCCTTCTCTGCCAAGCTCCTCCTATACTGGTAGAATAAAACATTCGTGCTGGTGTGAACAAGGACGCCACAAGCCCACCACATGGATTTAGCACTCCTTACCATTCAAATTGGGTCAGATGTATGAAAATGCTTTAATACAGTATGGTATTCGATCAATGTGCGGTGGCATCATTCTAATATACTATCATCACTGCAGTTTTGCATTCTAATCCTCCCTCTGCTGCTGTTTCAATGAATGATCCATCTCTTCCTTGTCAAAAAATCAGCACAATACTCTGATTACTGAAGTTCAACAGGAGGACCACAGTAGGTATCAGGAAGCAGCAAAGTGCCTTTTAAAAAAGCTCACATAGAAGAAATCATCATTTCCCAAGAATAAACATTTATTATTTCCCAAAACCTTCCCCACAGGTGACCATGGCAATGCGTGGCAGAGGAATTTGATGGCTGTTTTCATAGGGCACCGTTGTACAAGGAGAAATATTTCTGAGACTACTGGAAGGAGCCATAACAACATGTAATTTAAAAGCACTATAGAAGAAAAAATGGAACTATGAACACATGCATTCTTTCAGTGAGGCTGTAGTTAGGGAAAACACCAATATGAAAATAGTCTATTTTTAGGACCTCAAGATCTCTGCTCCGTGAATGCTTCTGAGTCATATTTTATAAGGGCGACACACTCGGCCACTATTGAGCAGTCCCTCCTCTCCAGCTGGGAAGGAATTAAGTGGAATTCCATTGGTGAGCACTTCCCAGCAAAATTGCTAGTGAGCCTCTGATTGCGAAATCTTTACCCTTGGTATTGACTTAAGGAGCAGGAGGAACATGACTTTATTTTTCAAATCCCTGGTTGATGGAATGCTGCTCTTAAGCTTTTGAACTGTTCCGGAGGGCTCAAATGTCTCAAGAAAGCTGTAAAATTTCTCTTTTCAGATTCTTAATTTTTAGTGTGCTTAAAACTCCTGGGGCGGTTTTTTAATGACACTATATAACAAGCAGACTTAATTCTCATGTTTTGACTGCGGTGCCTTTTTTTAGAGAGGCAGATAGAAATCCTAAGGAGTTTAAAATGCACTGGCAGGAGAATGCATACCAGATGGGAGTTAGCTAAATCCACATACAAGATTGCGTGGTTTAAAACGGTGATCCCCAGTCTATCCTTCTTTGATTGGATAATAGCCAAATAGTTATTAAGAGATAACTGTGTGCCTGACATTCAGTTGAACCTCGGTAGGTTTCAGCAAAATTGCAAGGGTATATATTTAAGATTATACAATTAAAACACACACACACACACACACACACACACACACACACACACACACACACATATTTTTTTTTACTGAGGAAAGGTACCGTAGTGGAAAGAATTTTGGCTTTTATCATACTTGTGAGCTCTTTAGTTTGGAGCGTGTTCCTTGAACTCTCTGAGTCTCGATTTCCGTATCTGCAAAATATCCAAAGATAATAAAATCTACCTCAGTGATGTCAAGAGAATGATAACATAATAAATGTAAATGGCATAGCAAATGTCTGGCTCATTTTGATGAGGCAAATCAGCTGAAGCTAGACGTAGAGTCTAGATTTATTGTCTCTGTCTTGAAGAGGCAGAGATTGACTTATTAACGTCTGGGAGTCACTCAAGCTAGAACCAAACACACGCTAACCACAGCACCTGGGAGACTGAGCTGGGCACCAACGTGCTGTTAATTTTGAAAAGCATTGAAAAAATCACTCCTTGACATGGAAATAGTCATGTCTGCAAAATACATTCTCTCCTTAAGTGTACAGCTCTTAAAATCATGTCTGACCCATTCTCATTGTTGAAACTGAGATATAAATTGTATGATTTGAGTTACCATGAGAAGCACTGTCAAGGAAACGTGCTATGTCTATATGACCGGCACATTATGTCCCTATAGACAAACTTACTGGAAATTGAAGTAAGAAAGCTGGAGGAATGAAATGACAACAAGTATAGTGGATTAGTAGATACTGTAGGTTACCCACCACCCAAGTACCCCAAGCTTCCTTCATAACGTTACTCTGATTTTGTTCAGGTACCCATCCACCGCTCAGATAAAGCCAACCCACCCACAAGTTCTGTAGATAAATACAACTGGGCTATGGTAATCCCATTCTTTCATTTATTTATTTATTTTTGAGTTGGAGTCTCACTCTGTCACCCAGGCTGAAGTGCAGTGGCACACTCACGGCCACCCCAGCGTCAACCTGCTAGTCTCAGGCGATCCTTCCGCCACAGCCTTCCAAATAGCCGGAACTGCAGGCGTGCACTACCACGCCCAGCTAATTTTTTGATTCATTGTAGAGATGAGGTCTCACCAAGTTGCCCAGGCTATTCTCAATTCTTTTTGCGGTTACCCAAATTAGGTAACCAGCAGTGGGACTGTGACCAACAAGAACCGGCGGTCTATAGGGAAGCTGCAGGAGGGAGCCAAAGAGAGGGATGTTCTCTTTTCCTTCTCTGTGCAGTGTCTGGGCTGGATGTGACATCCAGAGCAAGCCTCTTGTCATCAACCTGAAAATGAAGTCAACACTGAGGATGGGGGAGTGGAGACAAGAAGAGACCTGGGTCTTTGATGGACCGGTGGCACCTGAATCAATTATTCCTGAAGTCCGGGTTTCTGTCATGTAACAGAATAATTTCCTTGATGTTTAAAGTTGGAGATTCTGTAACTTGCAACTGATCGCGCCTGAGCAGAAACAAACGATACCTGCTTGGACCAACGCACCATCTTACAAGAGGAGGTGTTACCAGTGAGACCTGAAATACTTGAGATGTTAGTGCCTTACTGTTATCACTGTCTTAGAGACAGTCCTGCCCTTGGTATAAAACTACTTGAAATTCGATGGCTAAGACTCCCTTTCCTGTGATCACTGGCTGCACAGGCCCTGATAGTGTTTGTCCTTGGGGGTCTCCTTTCTACATATTGATGATTGATCAAACACCCCCACCCTCCCCTACTCCCAATTTGGTGAATATCTTTCTACGTTTCTCTGCCATCAGATACACGTAATTTTACATAAATGAATCTTACCTGCTATACATGCTCTTTAGTAATCTGCTTCTGCTCCCTAAACAATATGTTTCAACTACCACATTTGTCTGTAAATATCGCTGCACCATCATTTTATTGCCTGTGTAAAGGAAACAGTTTAGCTGTGTATTTTGCCAGTTTGTTTTTTTGTTTTTTTTTTTTTGAGTTGGAGTCTCACTCTGTCACTCAGACTGGAGTGCGGTGGCCATTCCCGGAAATCTACCTACTACACCCGGCTAATTTTTGATTTATTGTAGAGATGAGGTCTCGTCAAGTTGCTCAGGTGAGTCTCGAACCAGTGGACCCAGGCAATCCACTCACCTCGGCCTCCCAAAGTGCTGGGATTACAGGCTGAGCCACCGAGCCTGGCTTACCAGTTTTATTTTGAAGAGCATCTAAGTGGTTTTCTAGTTTTTTACTACTATAAATAGTATGTTATATATACCTCTACTTACTTGTCTAGTTGTCTCTGAGATAAAGCTCGAGAAATCACATTTGGGGTTCAAAGGTATACACATTTCTAGTTTGATTCATATCGTCAGGATTCTTCCATATACAAAGAACAAGAGATCCAATTAAATTTTTTTGAAAATAAAGGATGAACTAATGTCACATAACAAGAAGTTTGGGATTTGGGGCATCCTAGGGTTACATCAGCAACTCAGTAATGTCATCTGATGTAAGATTTTTTCTCCTCTTGCTCACAGAGTATCTTCAGTGTACTGACTTGTGTCTCACGATCACACAATGCTGTCACAGTTCCAGACATCACATGACAACACCAGTGTGAAAAAGAGGAGTATTTCCAGCTGGGCTCAGTGGCACAGTCTGTAATCCCTGCACTTTGGGAGACCAAGGCAAGTGAATTGCCCGAGCCCGTGGGTTAGCGACCAGCCTGGGAACTTGGCAAGACCTCATCTCTACAATTTAAAAAAAAAATTAGCCAGGCATGGTAGCACATGCCTGTAGTTCCAGCTACTTGGAAAGCTGAGGCAGAAGGATCACCAGAGCCCCAGCAGGTAGACAGTGGGGTAACTGTGAGTGTGGCACTGTACTCCAGCCTGGGCAACAGAATGAGACTCCAACTAAAAAAAAAAAAAAAAAGAGGGGTATTTCCTCCTATCTCTCTTTTTTTTTTTTTTTAAATCACAAAGAAAATATTTCCCAGAAGCTGTCTGCAAATTCCCCCTTGCATCACTTAGCCAGAATAGTTTGGACACCAAACAAAAGTCAGAAGTCAGTGATCTGCTAGCCAGAAAATTCTCAGGGTAAAGATATTGACCAGTTAGTTTTTAGAAAGATTGTGCTCACTTATATTTTCATCATCAGTACCTGGTTTTCCACCCTTTGTCAATCAATAATTCACCTTAAATGATATCTTGTTTTTTGAATGTATTTTTAAATATTTGTTGACTATTTTGGCTCTAGTTTTACAAAACTGGCTGATTATATTCTTTGCCCTTTGTTCAACTTGTCTTTTCTTATTGGTTTGTAAGTGTTCTGGGTATATGAGGAAAAGTAAGTCTTGTGTATTAGGGTCATAGATGTTGCTTATTTTCCACTGATTGGTCAGTTTATTAACATTACTTATGGTAAGTTTTGCCATATAGAGTTTTTAATTTTTATGTAGTCAAATTTAACAATTTTCAAATATTATTTTGGTTGTTATCATGCCAATGAGAACCCAAAGGTCAAAAAATATTTACCTATATTTTTTCTTTTAAGTGGTTAGCTCTTTGTCCCAGAAAACATGAATCAAATAATCTATCTTCTTCCCATTAATTGGAGAATGTCATCTTTATCCCCCCAAGTTCCCATATATGGAAATGATTTGTGTATTCCAATTTTTTAAGTGAGGCATTTGGCACATGTATATTGATTTTCTCCAATGCTGAAAGCACTTTGCTTGAGATTGAAAGTAGAAGCAGAGATAAAAGTGGCTAGGTGCTTGCCTTTGATTATGACTATGCCTTCTAGTGAAGAGGACATCCCTGGAGCAAAAACACCTGGCTCGATTCTCATGCAGTCCACTTGCACAGCGATCATGTTAGATGACCCTTATGCACATTACTTCACCCTCTGTACTTCTTTTATGCAAACCAGTATTGTCATCATAGTACCCAGTGCACAGAGTTGGCATGATGATTAAATAATTGAATTCACGAGAAATGCTTAGGGTATGACCCAAAGGGAGAACCCAATTGATGCTAGTTATTGCTTAAATTTAGAGGTAGAGTGTCATGGAGGCTGAAAGCATAGACTCGGGAACCAGACAGCATGGGTTGGACTCTTTCTCCCAATACTTACTAGCTGAGCAATCTTGAATTAGCTGTTTTACCCCACTATGCCTTAGCTTCTTTATCTATAAAATGGTGTAGCAGTAGTATCTCCTTCATAACGTTGTTGTAATTATTAAATAATTCATGCACGGAAGAGGATCTGGTACATAGTGCAAAATGTGGATATTTTTACTATCCAAAGGATTTTGTCACTTGATTCCAAGAAATTGTCACATCCTGTCCATTGGCTAGAGGAAGATGGAGAACAATGTTGAGGTGCTCACGGGAAATTTTCTTTATGAAATCACACAACTGAACAGGCAGAGGGATGGTGTCTTGGTCTTCCTGGACTGCCATAACAGAATATCACAGATTGGGTGAATTCAACAACAGAAATCTATTTCTTCCAGTTCTGGAGGCAGGGGAGTCCAAAGTCAAGGTTCTGACCAACTCAGTTCCTGGTGAGGGCTCTCTTCCTAGCTAGTAGGTGGTCATCTTCTCTCTGTGTGCTCAAAAAGCCTCTCGGTGCATGCATGGAGAGAAAGAGAAAGAGGGTGAGCTCTGTTGTCTCTACTTTTAAGAACACTAATCCTATCGAACCAGGGTCTTGCCCTTAAGATATTATCATTTTACCTTAATTACTTCCTTTGGGATGCCATCTTGGATATAGCTATCCTAGGAGTTAGGGTTTCAATACGTGAATTTGAGGGGAACACAATTCAGTCCACAGCAGTTTCCAAGAAATCCTACCTTTAGCCTATATGTTATTCTTTGTTGATGGGGTAACAGCGCTAGAATTCCAGAGGAGGCACCAACTAACAGTAGCCATGTGATTTTATTTCTACACAAACATTAGATTCCACAATGACATTCACAAAACAGAATTAGATTTGGACCAGGTTTGCACTCTCTTTCAATCTTGATGTGATTTGGAATAAGCTCTTTACTTTTTCTAATCATTTTACCAAAATGATTAGATAAATGTTTTGCATTTTCTTTTCTTCTCAATGATAACTGAATCCATCATCATTGCGTTGACTGTGAAAATGTTTTTAGTTTGACTAGAGAATTTTTCCCCCATCCCACCCACCTTCTAAATCAAGGGTAGACATTTTGCATGATTATGGCAGCCTGGAATGCCACATGTGACCTATGAGTGCTGGACTTTGCATCTGGTTTTGTGGTTCAGTTGATAATCTATAATCATGCACAGCCAGTCTGCTCTCTGGAGACCCTGCAATCACAGGTACCCTGTGGCATCCATCCCTCCACCAAAAGGCTTCATGTTACCTCAAAACCTGCCGTGCTGGGATGCTACAGCCTTCCTGCCAACCCACTCCCTTCTCATATAAGAAGTAAAGAACAGACCATGAGAATCCGATCTACCCTTCTCTAGATTAGGTTCCCAGTCATCCTTTTTTATGAAACATAGTAAAACTGTTACTCTAGTTTTTAGCACACTGTAGAAAATGGGAGGTCCTGGATAGGAACAGTAACATAGCTTTTTTAAAAATACTTTTTTTTCTTTATTCTCCCTCAGACTCTCCCATCCTCTGCCAGTGGCTTATTGGTCAAGGCCAGATGATATACAAAAAGATAATAATAATTAGGAGAAAGATTATACAACGAGACATGAAGATTCTGAAGGTAAAAGTGTGCATTTCAAGCATATAACAAGCGACAAATTATCCCTGAAAAAAGCAATAGGTGTATAAGCTCAAACTTCAGAATGATCCTAAGTGAATTTTATGAGAGGATGAATTAAGCTTGAAGATAGTCCAAATCCTCTTTGCTTTTTTCATCTTTATGGGATTTGGAAAAGAAGAATGCTAGGAAGGTAACATTTGGATAATTAGTTTATTGTTTATTTGGAAAGACAAATTTCCTTACCCTCTCTCTCCCTCAGCCAAGCCTGGACTTTTCTAATCATTTCTCTCAGTTCTACCCTGGTGGGACCAGAAAATGCACACGTCTATGCCAGGGTCAATGTAAGGACGAGGGCAGGGTGAATGAATTGTTTTACTTGTACACAACTGTATATTACTTCCCTAACCAAAGCTATCCTTCATCTCTGAGTTTTATGATTATCTTAAAAATCATATCCACTAACATACACAAGCAAAGTGAATTTGGTTCCAAGAGAAACTGACACACCAAATGAGAGTTAAGGGTATAAGTTTACAAGGTAGATGGGCTAGGGAACCTTTTGGTATCAAAACTGGCTGCAGTGTGTGTTGACTTTTGTCTTGTGTAATTCGTGTCCCCTTTTATTTCGAATTTCTTGAGTCAAAGCACCAGTGCAAAACAGCCATGGAGCCTGATGTTTGTCAACATGACCCATTCTCATAAACCGGGCTATAACGTCAAGACGATATATGAGGATACTATATTCAGATTGCACTGAGGAGGTAAAAAAAAAAACCAGAAAAACCAAACAAAAACCCTTTCTTTTATTGCTTTCACTTAGTTAAGAATGTCCCTCTATTTGTTGGGATTTGAAAAGTCAGATGGCTGCATGTCCTCTGTGTCACCACAACCAAGAGGCAAATAATTGAGTCTAGAAACTACATTGACGATATTATATTCCATAACTTCCACTAACCCAAATGCAAAATGCCTTCATTGCAAGCTCTTTGGAGACTCACTCCCTAAGGCTGCCTGAAGAAAACTCTTGCATTTCATGGTCTACTACTGCTTAGCTATGACACACCAAAGGAGACACAGAACATTGCCACCGACTAAGGCTTAAAGGTTGTGTGATGAAGCAGAGTCTGCCAGACCTACCAAGGCTAAACAGAACCACACACACACATACACACACACACACAAAACTTGCTCTTTAAGGAGATGACAGGAAGGATTTTTTCCAAATATCCCATAAGCAATATCTTTTATTTATTATTATTATTATCATTTTTTTTAATTGATGAGGGTCAGAGAATGAGAGAACTCTAACACAAGCTCTCTCCTTTCCCTAGAGGAAACAAAGGAGCCCCCAAAGAGCTGGATGCTAAAGCCTAGCTATTTGTACATGAATGAGTTGCAGTAGGTGACAGAGAGGTCGCCATAAGGTGGGAGATGGTGCGCAGCAGTCTAGACTGCCAAAAGCACCTAAGTGATGCCATGCACACCCCAGGTGTCCAGGGAGCTGGGAGTTGGGACTGAGGCAGTGACGGAAGAAATACCGGGGAATAAAAACTTTATTTAAAAATTTTCAGTGACAGGAAATGAAGTTGGTGTTTTAAACTCAAAGGAGCAAATATCTTTGAAATGAATACAGGGCCAGGTTCTGTGTCTCAGTCTGTAAACCCAACACTTTGGGAGGCTAAGGCGAGTGGATTGCCTGAGCCCATGCGTTTGAGGTTAGCCTGGGCAACTTGATGAGACTTTGTCTCTACAATCAAAAATCAAAAAGTAGCCGGGCATGGGAGTGTGCACCCGTAGTTCCTACTACTTGGAAGGCTGAGGCAGAAGGATTGCCGGAGCCCACTAGGTTGATGCTGGGATGGCCGTGAGCATGCCACTGCACTCCAGCCTGGGTGACGGAGACTCCAACTCAAAAAAAAAAAAAAAATGAATGCAGACATGATAGACGGGCTTTTGAATCCTTCAGCTGTCGTCTCAGAAGCTTTGTGAGAAGACAAATGCCCTGCATGGTGGCAGGCTAGTTATGGCTGGAGGCATGGGTTGGTGAGAAGAACTTATCAAGACAGTGATGAACCGAGAAAGGTAAGCTTTATTAAAGGGAAGCTATGTTGTGAAGGATACAACGGGCAGGACAGCAGGAGGTAAGTGTCTGCTGTCTACAACGAGGCAGGGGCTAGAGGAATGTTCTTATAAGAAGGGTGTCAGTGTTCAGTGGGCCAGGAATTGTCTTTCAGGGGAGTCTGCAAAAGGAAATTTTCAGAGGTTTGTGAAGTGGCTGATTAAAGATGGTGTTTGTTTCTTTAAGACAAACTTAATTAGGCCAGGCTCGGTGGCTCAGCCTGTAATCCCAGCAATTTGGGAGGCCGAGGCAAGCAGATTGCCTGAGTCTGAGTGTTCAAGACCAGCCGGGGCAACTTGGTGAGACCTCAGTCTCTACAATAAATAAATAAATAAATTAGCCAGGCATGGTAGTGCGCTCCTGTAGTTCCGGCTACCTGGAAGGCTGAAGCGGAAGGATTGCCGGAGCCCAGCAGGTCAACGCTGGGGTGGTTGTGAGTATGCCACTGCATTCCAACCTGGGTGAGGGAGTGAGATTTCAACTCGGGGAAAAAAAAAAGATAGACTTAATTAGTTGTAATAGTTACTTAGCAATAATTAATTAACTACTTTTTGTTTACTGCAAATGTTTTACAGCTGGTCAGTAAACTTTTGCAACTCTCATGTTACCACTAAGTTTCTTTGTAACATTCCTAAGATGTCATCCTGAGATTTTGTTCCTTCATGTAATTTACCCAATTGGTGCTGGCCTAATCGGACCTCATATTCTTTCACAACAAAAAAATCTAGTGGTCATTCAGTGTGTGCAAGTCGCCGTTTTAAGTCTGGAGTGTGAGTGTGTGTGGGGGTATGTGTGTGCATGTGTGTGGTTGTGTAGCTGGAACAGCATAGGATTGGAGAGTATAGGGAAGTCAGAAGAAAGGGAACACAAGCCTTCCTCTCTGTTGCCAAGGATCTTGTTGCCTGGATAGAAAACAGATCACACAGATGTGAAGACGAAGATGGCTCTGGGAAGATCGGATCCATGAATGCATATCTATAGGGTCATCTGATAACCTCAACTCCTTGAATCCCCTTTGGAAGAAGACAGAGCGTTGTCTAGTCATTATTAACAAAGTGACTGTGGTTGAGTTACTGGGAACAAAAGGCCAGAGATCACCAAGTGATTGGAACCGGGTTTCTCTGGAACGAATCAGTGCCCTCACATCTTCCTGGGAAAAGGCAAAAATGAAAGCTCCAACAAGGTGGATTTGAGATAGGAAGAAGTGGGGGAGAAATGTCTCTTTCGTGGCGTTCAGGGAGGCAGCTTCTCCTGAGGCTGAGGCACGGAGAGACCCAAGCCCAGAGCGGTGCTGGGTGTGGGCTGCCTGCCTGTGCTCACTGCAGCCTGTCCAGGTACCAAGTGGGAAACTGACCGTGTGTCGCAAACTCTAGCATGAATTCACAGGTTTGGAGCAATTTTAACTTTTCTTTGCAGTGTCATCGAATTTTCAGTAAAGCCTCATTAAAAGTTTCAGACCAGGCCAAGTACAGTAACTCATGCCTGCAATCCCAACACTTTGAGGCTGAGACGGGAGGGTGGCTTGAGGCCAGGAGTTCAACACCAGCCTGAGCAGCATAGTGAGACTCCTGTTTTACAAAAGCTAAAAAAAACAATTAGCCGGGCATAGAGGCACGTCTATAGTCCTAGCTACTTGGGAGGCTGAGGAGGGAAATCACTTGAGCCCAGGAGGTTGAGGCTGCAGTGAGCTCTGATTGTGCCAGTGCACTTCAGCCTGGGCAACGGGGCATCTCAAAAAAAAAAAAATTAAACAAACACAAAAAAGCAAATGTAACCTTGCTTAGGAATCAAAGATGGGTGGCTCCTAGGCCATAGGGGTGACAAATGAATAACTAGGACCAAGTACTCAGGGAAAGTAAAATAAATGACTTACCTGAATTGGAAGAAGACTGTGAACAAGGCATGCTGGGAAAGGTAAGTTTGAAGCCAAGTTCGAAGGAAGTGAAGGACATGGAAAATAAGAGCATTCCAACTTCTAGTGGGGGACATCAGCAGGGTTGGACTTTGCTGATAACCAAGCCTGCCACTGATATGCTCTTCGGGCTGTCCAAGGTGCTTCCTGCGCTTCCTTGTCCCGTGTCTCTAGAGTTTTGAAAGGCGTTTGCTTACGCAGAAGCAGAATCACTCACAATGTTCTGACCCTCCTCGAGCCCAGCTCATCGGCCATGCCCTGCCATCAGGGGTCGGTGCCATGGAACTCTGCTAACATGCCCCTGTGTGGAGATGGTTCTGTGACCTCCTTTCTGCATAACTGTTAAGAGCCTGTTAGAGAAAACACACAAAAAGAAAGTCACACAGCACGGTGTCTCTGCGGTCCTGAATCTGCCTTCTCTGTGGGGGACCCCTTCCAAACGTTTCCCGCATCGTTTGGGAGTGCTTAGGAAGAAGTCTAAGGCATGTGTGTTCATGTCTAAGGTGTGTGTGTTTGTTTCCTGGCATTGCTGTGTCAAGCACCACACCTTGGCTTAAGAAGACAGAGATGTGTTCTCTTGCCACTGTGGAGTCTGGAAGTCCCAAATCAGGGTGTCTGCAGGATTGGATGCTTCTGGAGACCCCAAGAGAGAGCTTGTTCCATGCCAACCCTTGGCAATCTTTGTCTCACAGATGCATCTCTCTAGTCTCTGCCTCCAATGTCACATGGTGTTCTCTCTTTGTCTCTGTCTCTCTCTCTCTCTTTTTTTTTTTTTTTGGTTGTTGTTTTTGAGCCAAAGTCTAGTGTTGTTGCCCAGTCTGGACTGCAGTGGCATGATCACGGCTACTGCATCCTTGAACTTCTGGGCTCAGGCAATCCCTTCACCTCAACCTCTCAAGTAGCTGGAACTACAGACGTGCACCATCACACCTGGCTGAATTTTTTTTTAACTATAAAGTCAAAGTCTTACCAAGTTGCTCAGGGCTGGTCTTGACCCTGGGCTCAAATTCTCTTCTCTTCTTATGAGAACACCAGTCATACTGAGTTAAGGACCCATCCAGTTCCAGCGTGACCTCATCTTAACAGAATTATGTCTGCAACAACCCTATTTCCAAGTCAGCTCACACATTGTGAGGTTCCAGAAAGGACGTGAGTTGGGAGTGGGAGGGGGACGCTATCCATCTCAGGATGCTGACAAGTGCAGCGAGCGGTTCTCTCGGCACCTACCTGTCATCTGCCGTCTCCTGCCCTGCTCAGGGCCCTCTATCCTGGAGAGATGCTCAGTGCTTAGGCCGTTGATGCACCATGAAATCTGCTGATGCTCCAATGCGCGCCTGGACCACCCACTGAGACAACCACTCCACCTCCCTCCCACAGGGACAAACTCCCCACAACCCAGGGTTGGATCCTTCTGGAGACCTCAAGAGAGAGCTGTCACTGCTATTCTTTCCAGGCTACTGAATCTGCTGGTGACAACTGTGGAGGTCTGTGGGAAGCTGCTCTTTGCTGGGCTTTCAGTTTCAAGAGCTCCCCTCCCTGGGATCTATGTGAACATCTTTGGGAGAGAGGCCAAAGAACCAGCAGGCATCAGGCTTGTCCTCACTCTCGGTATGCCCTCCATGCTTTCCTCTTGCAGAACTGGACTCTCTCTTGTAGAATCTTTTCCACGACTCTGGGCAGGGCTATACCATGGATTCACCCCAACTCACCCAGATGGGTCTAAATCCTAGGATGAACATTCTAGATACAGTTGGAATAATACTGCCACTGAGCCTGCACGCACGACCCGAGAGCGTAACTTTGGAGACAGGGATGGAGTGATACTCAGTGCAGAGAAGCTGCCCCGGGCAGAAGAGAGAGATTCCACTAAAAAAAAAAAACAAAGAAGAAGAAGAAGAAGAGAGAATGCCTAAGAGTTAAAAGAATACTGCATTTTGGTCAGACTATTAAATACTTCAGTTCTAAAATTCACCGGCTGGGTATTCAACGATTTAATTCAATTCTGACACTCTTGGAATTAGTGTCAGATCCCAAAAGTTAAGGGCTTGGTCCACAGGACTGCCCCCGCTTCCAATGCCAGTGGCAACTTGGCCTCCCATACTTCTGACCCACTGGCTGTAAGTCAGAGGTTCCCACATCTGCCCCGAATTTCAGTAATTTGCTAGAATGACTCACAGAACTCAGGAAAACACTCATATCTATTATAAAGGAACACTTCTTGTAAATGAATTATTTATCATTATATACTGGGGATGCAAAAAAGTAAACACATTTTAAGAGATGTTATCTAAGTGTTATTTTTAGTTTGCCATCAGCAGAAGTGTCTGGACACTGATAGGAACCACTTGGAGCACCTTCTGCAATTGCAGAAGTCAAACGTTACTTGTATTCATCTTTTGTTGTTGATATATATTGAGTGTTACAATGCTGATGTGGTTTTTTTCCTTTCTTAAAATGTGTATACCTTTTTCCACCCTCTGTACTTACTGTGATAAATGTAAGGGAAGTATGTATTATAATATTTCTTGTAAAGGAATATTATTATGAAGGCAGTTTGTTATAAAGAAATAGCCAGCCGGGCTCAGTGGCTCAGGCTGTAATCGCGTGCCTTGGGAGGCTGAGGTGAGCGGATGGCCTGAGCCCGCGGGTTCAAGACCCGCCTGGGCAACTTAGCAAGACCTCATCTCTACAATAAATCAAAAATTAGCCGGGCATGGTAGCGCGCGCCTGTAGTTCCAGCTACTCGGAAGGCTGAGGCGGAAGGATCACCGGAGCCCAGCAAGTCGAGGCTGCGGTGGCCAGGAGTGGCCATTGCACTCCAGTCTGGGCAACAGAGTGAGACTCCAACTCAAAAAAAAAAAAAAAAAAAGCCAAATGGAAAAGCAACGTGAGGCAGGGGAGACCGGGAATGGCCCAGAGCTCCCATGCCTCCACTTGTGAGACTCCCTCCCAGGACCTTGGGGGGCTTCCCCTGCCTGGAAGCTCACCAAATCCTGCCATGCAGGGGTTTTATCAAGATCTCATTGTGTAGGCATGATGGATGAAGTCATTGGCTATTTGTGACTGGACTTCATCTCCAACCCTTCTCCCCTCCCCGCAGGTCAGAGGTTGAGCTAAGAGTTCCAAGTCTCTCATCCTGCCTTGGTCTTTCTGGTGACCAGTCCTCCTCCAGAAACGACCTAGGGTTCCCCTCCTCCTCTCACAGTGCCCATCTCCTTAGCATACAAAAGATAGCACATTCCAAAGGAGCTCTGTGCCAGAATCAGGTTCAAAAGCCAAATGTTTATTTATACCACAATACTAATATATATTTTATTCCGGCACTGACTACACTTTTATTACTTCTGTTAGTCTTTGTCATAACCAGAGCATCAATTAACTTCTCTAAGCCTGTTTCACCATCTGCAAAATGGGGGTCATGATAGTACCCACCCCTCACAGGGTCCTGTGGGAATTAAACGAGTCAATTCATTCAAAACTCTCAGGGTGACGGCATAAGGCACGTGGCACAGGGCAGCAAATGAGAGCAGTCACGGCTCAGCATGCCTTCGCTTTGTGTTACTTCATTTAATCTTTGCAACAATTCTGTGAGAGGAGTGCCAGGAACCCCGTTTACGGATGAACTGCCAACCATCATGCAGTCTGTGAGTTATGGAGTCAAAGCCTACCCTCAAAACCGGCTCTTTCCTCCACTTCACAGATGTTTGGTAAACAGTGCTGTCAGGAAACATGAGCTAGACAGAGGCATGGGGAGCGCGCTGGGAGGGACCACAGCAGAAAGGTGGTCGACTCGCAAGCGCCAGCATTTCCCTCATTTTTAATCAAATCTTTCCACAGTAAGACCCATCTTTTACGAAGATGAAATCCAACTGCCCTTATGAATTAGGAGGTGAGGAAGGACATGGCTTGGCGAACCTCTTTCCTGATGCGCCAACCAACATACTGGGGGGATTTCCAGTTTTAGGAGGTCAGAGCCCACCGCTGGTCCCCGCTGAGCATGGATACCTGCCAGGGTGTTGTTCCAGCTTCCTATTCTCAACCTGTTTTGAAAACCCCATCTAGTGTGAAACACTACACCTCACTGCTAATTGCGTACTTATATTAACAGTTATCCTCTCCTACCCCAAATCCCCACTGTGCATCTGTAATTTTAATTGGTTTAATTGCTCTGTTTACTATCTTGATTCGGAGAAAAGTATGAGAAAGGTCTCAGATGCTCTCATCCTGGTTCTGAAACAAAGGAAACCAGCCATATCTGTAGACCAGGAATATAACTGGGCAAAGTAAAAACTTTTTTCCAAGAGAGACTTGCTTCTTAACTTCTCCTCCT